>NC_091666.1:7275227-7578257 GCF_042453785.1 Malus domestica
GGTACTCATTTAGGAATTTATTTGCTAGCTTCACTAGTACTATATTTGGACTGCAACTTTTCAACCAGAGCAGTTGGCCATGGATTATGGAGATAGAGTTGTCGTGTTGAATAGTAAGTGGTAGTATTAGTACGTGGAGCTGTGATGCTGTACTCTGTTATTGCCAGCACCACTTGCACCAATTCACACTTGCCGACCCCGTTTCTTTCACAAATTATATGGTTTTTTCTTTGTTTCATCTTCTGTTCTCCTAAAGTACGTCGATATTTTCATTGAGAGTGTGAATCTCGCGGAAGAGGATAAACAAATATTGCAAGAGTTTATGAGAAGGAAAAATTAGGTTGACATTCTTCTTTTTGTTACTCCATTGATTAAAATCCTATTCATTTTTAATTTTTGATCAAGATCCTTGGGTATTAATAACATCATTAATTATTTGAATAATAAAATATTTTTATTTTTAAATATATTCATTTAGTGTTAAAAATGTTACAATTAGTATATTTATATTTATGGCTAAATTTTTTATCATATATTTTTATTTTTAGTTTGTACCTATTTTTAATTTGCAAATATTTTTTAATTTGTACCAATTTTCTTTTCATTTTTTATTTGTACCCATATATTAGTTTCTTTTTGTGCCCAATTTTTTTAAAGTTTTATTTGTGTTTGTACCCATGTATATACCGTCACTTAACATTATATATTTAATCAATGATAAAAAAATTACACATAGTATATTTATGTTTTATGCCTAAACTTTGTATCATATATTTATATTTTTAGTTTGTACCCACTTTTAATTTGCAACATTTTTTTTAAATTTGTAGTATTTTCTTTTTAGTTTTATTTTGTACCCAAGTATTAATTTCTTTTAGCACCTATATTTTTTAAAAATTCATTTGTACTCATAATTTTTTAATCTTTAATCTGTACCCTAAAAATTCATTTGTAGTATTTGCTTTTTAGTTTTATAATGTACCCATTCTTCTTTATCAATGTACCACTTTGTTATATGTCACAGTTTGTCCCGAATTATTATTATTGGTGATGTAAAATGACGGTTTTATCCTTGAATATTGAAATTTTAGTGTGTGTGTGACTTATTTTGGAGACTTAGATGTTATTTCCTTGCTTGGGTGGTGACCACGTGGAGCTCACACACAACACACGCACCCTCTCTCTTCTCTCCCGTGCTCTCTCATCTCTCAGACTCTCTCTCTTTCCCTCACGTACGAACAAGCATCAAAGCTCACACTCATGCACGGATCGACATTCTAAAGGTGAGATTCTCGTTCCTTGCAACCGTGAAAAACCCGAGAAACACTAACCCTGATTTTGTGCACTGTTCATGCACACATAAAATCTTGTGTTTTAGGGAATTTTAAGGACATAGGAAGCTGAGATCGAAGTACTGAGATCGAAGTACTACAAGTTTGGCCGGAATTATCGAGCTTGCTCAGGCATGATTCAGTGGTTTTCGAGGCTTCAAACAGGTATAACATCGTTCTTCTCATCTCCAGCTTTTCAATGGTTCAAGTATGAAAAATGGTGAAGAAATTAAGGAGAATAAGCGTTTTAAAGTTTTACCCAGTTTTCGGTGCCGACGACGGTCGCCGGAGGTTTAAGGTTAGGGATGATGGAATATTCTGTCAAGTTTGACGGAATATTCTACGGCGTTAGTTAAATTTAACAGATTCCGTAACTATTTGACAAAATATTCCTGACGGCGTTGACTGATGCCGTCAGTATGCTTGTCACGTGGTCATGCATGGGGGCGCGTATTACCGTTCCTTGGCCGGCGTGTGGCGGTGCATGGGTGGTCAAAAAATTATTCTAAAAATATGGGGATGTTCGTGGAGTTGTGTAGATCACTACGGTATATTCAAATCCCAAAATTGAGCATTGTATGAGAAGTTATTAGCTAGTTTTGCCTATGTGCTTTAAATAACATTTTTATAGTTAATTCGCATATAGGTGAGACTTATCTCGAGGACGAGCGTGTTGAAGGGCGACTTGGGGGCTATGGCCCTTCGACATAACAATGAGTGGCCTTTTGGTTTTCAGTATATATTTATATACTTAATATTTTCCCAAAAATATGTGTTTAAATGAAAGTATGCCGTAAATGCCATGCATATAAGTATAATTCGTATATGAATTGGTATATGATGCTTTATATATATATATATATATGTGTGTGTGTGTGTGTGTGTGTGTGTGTGTAGTGCTGTGGATGCTCAGGTAAGCTCAGGTGAGTTATGTTTGGTTATGTGAATTGTCAATGATGTGATATGTGATTGAATAATGTTGAGCTCATAAAACTGCACCTAGGGTGATTGTAATTTAGCCAGAGATATGGTACATGCTTGTTTATTATGTCACCTCCCGCACCATATGCTCATATTGGATCCAATTTAGGTGCATAGTCTTGTCGTATAGACCATCTTAGGTGGTTCCAACTCGTAGGTGACTAGCGATTTATTGCTCAGCTATTATGTGAGATTAGTATTGAGCATAATTATATCACACCCATTATTGTCGTACAGACCTTTTCCTTTGGTTTCGACTCTTGTGCAGTATGTTGCCGTATAGGTTATTGTAGTGACTCCAGCTAGATTGATTTTGAGCTATGAATTCAGTTGTACAGACTACCACAGGGGTTCCAGCTAACATGTTATATTTATAAGAAATTATTCTTACCTGAATTGCTTACTCTGTTATATATTGGTATGGCATACATATGAATATGATTATGTGAAGCATGATTTGAATCGATATAATTTCATATATATTTATGTATGTGCATATATCTTGATTCTGGAAAAAATTATACATGTTTCACAGCAAGAGGTTAGATATGTTGATAAATGAAATGGTTTTGTAAAACATTTGTTTTTACCCACTCACGTTTTCTATTTTGTGCCCCTCCAGGTTTTAAGTAAGTTTGCAGTTGCTGGGTGCAAAGACTTCGGCGCTTCTAACCCATCTAAATAATTGTAGGATATCTTATGGTATTGTATAATTAGTACTTGTCCTACTGGACTGCACCTAGACTTTATATGCTCTGATTAGGAGTGTTTACTTTTGTATCTTACTCCTAACACTTTCTGTTTAGTAGTGTACTCTAGTAGTTTTGGTTTTTAATTATTCATATAATTCTTATCTTCATTGCTTCCACACTGTGCACATGGCTACGTCACCCTCACGTGATGGCCAGCTTGCCTTGATCTCGGTCGGGGTGTGTCAGTTTGGTATCAGAGACTAGGTTTAGCAGTCCTGTATAGTTCTTGAATATTCTAATCCTTATGATGTCTTATGTCAAAACTATGTCACCTCGTAGAGAGCCCCGTCACTCAACTGAGCTTAATTTCCCTGATATTGCTCAATTATGGGAAGATATAGTTACTGCCTTTCAAACTGCATTCCGTCTTTCTCAAATGACACCTCTTAAGACGGTATATAACCTGAAGTTGAATCACTTCATTGGAAAAGAAGGACATGAGGGGACGAAAAAATGGCTTAATCATATCGAGAAAACCTTTTTTTTGATGCAGAGTCAGGGGAACCTTCCTCTTGATAGATGGGTAGAGACGACTACTTGGTTTTAAAGAGTTGTTTAGGAAAATGTTCATTCCTCCTGAGTACATTAATCGTAAGAAACAAGAGTTTACTCATATGAGGCAAGGAAAGATGTCTGCTAATGAGTATTACAGGATGTTTACTGATTTGTCAAGATATAATCCGGTTAAGATGCTTTATCGCTTCAGATTGGGTACTAAGAAGAAATGGCATTCCATAGGGACATCGACTCACTGTGCCACTTACCAGGAGTTTTATAAAGAAGGAAAGAATAGGAACTAGATGCGAGATGATAAGGGCAAAGGGTAAACATTTTAGGGACCTCGTAAGACCCAAAATTTTAAGAGAAGTGGTGGCAATTTCAGCTCTTCTAGTGGAGGTTTGAGTTCCAATATGCAGAGGAGAGGTGGTAGATTTACTGGAGGCACTAGATTTCAGAGACAAAGAGACTTCGGTGGTTCAGGTGGTTCAAGTGCTCCTTTATGCCGCAGGTGTAATAATAGGCAATTTGGGGAGTGTAAGAGAGGCAGTAGTGGATGCTATAATTGTGGATAGATGGGTTATAGGGCTCAGAATCAGCGGAAACCCCAGTAGCCTTCCTTCCGACCACCTGCACCGACCTCTCAAGCTTCAGGATCTAGTGGTCATGCCTAGACTGGACGAGGAGGTGCCTATCATTATCAGGGCGACGCCACTCCTTACACCTTAGGATAACATTAGTACTCTCAGGATCCTCAATATCATAGTGGGTACCCTCAGTATCATGGAGGTTCTATGTCGTACTAGCCACATTCAGTCGGTGGATCTCAGTGGTACCAAAAAAGACAGCCCTAGTAGGGAGAGATTGCTGCCAGTAGTGCAGGATCTTCGAGGCAGTCTGGTCAGCCTAGACAAGGACGTGGTTTTCATGCTAACAGAGGTTGTGGTAGACGACAGCGGAATCAGGGACGTATCTATAACATGACACTGCAAGATGCTCAGAACAATCCTTATTTAATCATGGGTACATTAAATATTCTTAGTCATTTTGCTAGAATATTGATTGATTGTGGTGTTATGCATTCTGTTATTTCTCATACATTTGCTTAAGTGACACAACCTCATTCTACACCTCTAGGATATAATTTAGAGTTTTCTATGCCTAGAGGGGATCAATGTTTTGTGAATCGGGTATATCCAGGATATCTAGTGATAGTAGAGGATGTTGTTATGCCGGCTAATCTTATGCCATTGGATATTATGGATTTTGATGTGATTTTGGGCACTAATTGGTTGCACTATAATCGTGCCAAGATAGATTGTTATGGAAAGATAGTCACATTTCATCGTTCTGGATTACCTGGAGTTACATTTGTAGGAAAGCTTAGTGGGGTAAGGCATGATGTTATTTCTGCCATGAAAACCAAAAGATTGTTGTCGAAAGGTTGTCAGGGATATTTGGCTCATGTGGTATTGAATGATGATGCTCCCAGTAGTATAGAGGATATACGTGTGGTCAAATATTTTCCGAATGTATTCCCTGAGGATTTGCCTGGATTACCTACAGAGAGAGAGGTGGAGTTTGTTATTGATCTGCTTCTAGGTACGAATCCTATATCTTTAACTCCTTATAGAATGGCTCCTGCTGAATTAAGGGAATTGAAAGTTCAGTTGCAAGAGTTAGTGGATAAAGGTTTTATTCAGCCTAGTACTTCACTTGTGGAGTTCCAGTCTTATTTGTGAGGAAGAAAGATGAAACTTTAAGACTATGCATTGATTACAGGCAATTGAATCGGGTAACCATTAAGAACCGTTATCCGTTACCTCGTATAGATGATTTATTTGATCAACTCAGAGGTGTCTGTGTATTTTCAAAGATTGACTTGAGGTCGGGTTACTACCAATTGAAGATTAAAAATGAAGATGTCCCTAAAACTGCATTCAGGACTCGATATGGTCATTATGAGTTTCTTGTGATGCCATTCGGGCTAACTAATGCACCAGCAGCTTTTATGGATTTGATGAATTGAGTATTCTAGCCGTATTTGGACATGATTGTTATTGTTTTCATTGATAATATTCTGGTATACTCTAAGTCTAAGGTTGAGCATGCTAGACATTTAAAATTGGTGTTGAGCCATTTGAGGGAACACCAATTATATGCTAAGTTTAGCAAATGTGAATTTTGGTTGAATCAATTGGCATTTTTGGGACATGTCATTTCTGCTCAAGACTTTCAAATGGATTCTCAGAAAGTGGTAGCTGTGGAGAATCGCGAGCAACCTTGAACCGTCACTGAGGTACGGAGTTTTCTTGGCCTAGTAGGCTGTTATAGACGGTTCGTTAAGGACTTTTCAGTGATCACTTTGCCATTGATGAGGTTGACTCGAAAAGACGTTAAGTTTGAGTGAGATAATAATTGTGAGCAAAGTTTTCAGCAGTTGAAGTATTATCTCACTCATGCACTTGTTCTAGTACTTCCAGATGATAGCGGTAATTATGAGGTTTATAGTGATGCGTCCTTGAATGGTTTAGGTTATGTATTGATGCAACGTGGTAGAGTGATTGCTTATGCTTGGAGATAGTTGAAACCTCATGAGAAGAATTACTCTACTCATGATTTGGAGCTAGCTGCTATCATCTTAGCTTTGAAGATTTGGAGACATTATCTTTATGGCGAGAAATGTAAGATATTCACGGATCATAAGAGTTTTCAGTATTTGTTTACTCAGAGAGATCTTAATCTTCGACAACGGAGGTGGATTGAGTTACTTAGTGACTATGATAGCACGATTGAGTATCATCCTGATCATGCAAATGCAGTCGCAGATGCACTTAGTAGGAAGACTCCAGCTAGACTTAATGCCATCTATGATTGTCATGTTCCTCTTCTAGCAGATTTAAGATCCACTAGAGTGGAGTTAAGAGGGGAAGATCGAGAAGAAGTCTTGCTTGCTAATTTTCAAGTTAAGCCAATTTTAATTGATCATGTGCTCGAGGCTCAGATAAATGATGAAGAGACCCAGGAAATAATTCTAGCATGGAATCAAGGCAAAAAGAGAAATTTCGGGATTCGAGAAACTGATGGTATGCTTATGCAAGAAAGCAGAATGTATGTGCCGAATAATGCAGAGTTAAAGAAAGAAATTTTGGATGAAGCACATATTTCGACATATGCAATGCATCCAGGAGGCACTAAGATGTATCATACCATTAGGCCATTTTATTATTGGCCGGGTATGAAAAGAGAAATTGCCGAATATGTGAGTAGATGTACCATTTGTCAACAGGTTAAAGTTGAAAGGAAGAAGTCGTTTGGGTTGATGCAGCCACTTCCCGTTCCATAGTGGAAATGGGAAAATATTACTATGGATTTTGTGTACAAGCTTCCTTGTACACAGAACAGTTATGACGGCATTTGGGTGATAGTTGATTAGCTTACTAAGTCAGCACATTTCATTCCAGTATGGGAGAAGTATTCATTAAGTCGATTAACTAAGTTATTCATATCACAAATTGTGAAGTACCATGGCGTCTCAGTTACTATTATCTTGGATTAGGATCCTAGATTTACTTCCAAGTTCTGGGTAGCATATCAGGAAGCTCTTGGTACGAGATTACTTTATAGTATGACATATCACCCTCAGACAGATGGGCAATCTGAGAGGACTATTCAGACATTAGAGGATATGTTGAGATCCTCAGTACTGCAGTTTGGAGATAGTTGGCATGATTGTTTGGATTTGATGGAGTTCGCCTACAACAACAATTATCATTCGAGTATTGGTATGACACCATTTGAGGCACTTTACGGGAAATCTTGTCGTACGCCTCTATGTTGGTCAGAGGTTGGCAAAAGAGTTTTAGTGGGCCCTGAGATTGTGGATGAGACTACTCAAAATGTTCAGGTAATTAAGTCTAACCTGAAAGCGGCCCAGGATCGACAAAAGAGCTTAGCAGATAAGCATGCTACTAATCGGAAGTATAATGTAGGTGATTGGGTATTTCTGAAGCTATCACCTTGTAAAGGTGTTGTACGATTTGGAAAGAAAGGAAAGTTGAGTCCTAGGTACATTGGACCATATATGATCACCAAGCGAGTCGGTGAGGTTGCCTACAGGCTTGAGTTGCCTTCAGAGTTGTCCAAGGTACCTGATGTGCTTCATGTTTCGATGCTTCGACATTATGTTTCAGATCATTCACATGTGATTGCTCCTCAACCTTTGGAAATTAATCCAGATTTGACTTATGATGAGGAACCAGGAACTCTGCTAGATTGGAAGGATAAGGAACTAAGGAATAAGACAATGCATTTGGTAAAAGTGTTATGGAGAAATCATTCAGTGCAAGAAGTTACTTTGGGAGACAGAGGATCAAATGAGAGAGACCTATCCACGCTTGTTTTATGATTATTAGTGGATGTAGTGGTTATACATAATTTCGAGGACAAAATTTTATAAAGTGGGGAGATTGTCACAGCCCGTCCCGAATTATTATTATCGGTGATGTAAAATGACGGTTTTATCCTTGAATATTGAAATTTTATTGTGTGTGAGACTTATTTTGGAGACTTAGATGTTATTTCCTTGGTTGGGTGCTGACCACGTGGAGCTCACACATAACACACACACCCTCTTTCTTCTCTCCCATGCTTAAGCATCTCTCGGACTCTCTTTCTTTCCCTCACGTACGTACAAGCAACAAAGCTCACACTCATGCACGGATCGACGTTTTAAAGGTGAGATTCTCATTCCTTGCAAGCCTCTGAGTATATCTATACTATTCTTAGGACTTGAAACCGTGAAAAATCCGAGAAACCCTAACCCCGATTTTGTGCACTGTTCATACACACTAAAATCTTATGTTTCAAGGAATTTTAAGGACATAAGAAGCTTTAAGACATCCTTGAGAAGAAAAATGGAGTGAATTGGACGTCAGAGGACTAAGATCGAAGCAGTGCAAGTTTGGACAGAATTATCGAGCTTGCTCAAGCGTGATTCAGTGGTTTTCAAGGCTTCAAACATGTATAACGTCATTCCTCTCATCTCCAGCTTTCCAATGGTTCAAGTTTCATGAAAAATGGTGAAGAAACGAAGGAGAATAAGCGTTTTAAAGTTTTACCCAGTTTCCGGAGCCCGCGACGGTCGCCAAAGGTTTAAGGTTAGGGATGACGGAATATTCCATCAAGTTTGATGGAATATTCCACGACGTCAGTTAAATTTAACAGATTTCGTTACTATTTGATGGAATATTCCACGGAATATTCCTGACAACGTTGATTGATGCCGTCAGTATGCCTGTCACGTGGTCGCGTGTGGGGGTGCGTATTGCAGTGCCTTGGCCGGTGCGAGGGTGGTCAGAAAATTATTCTAAAAATATAAGGATGTTCGTGGGGTTGTGTAGGTCACTGTGGTATATTCAAATACCAAAATTGAGCATTGTATGAGAAGTTATTAGCTAGTTTTGCCTATGTGCTTTAAATAACGTTTTTATAATTAATTCGCATATAGGTGAGACTTATCCCGAGGACGAGCGTGTTCAAGGGCGACTCAGGGGCTACGGCCTTTCGACATACCAGTGAGTGGGCTTTTGGTTTTCAATATATATATATATACTTGATATTTTCCCAGAAATATGTGCTTAAATGAAAGTATGTCGTAAATGCCATGCATATAAGTATAATTCGTATATGAATTGGTATATGATGCTTTATATATATGTGGTGTTGTGGATGCTCAGGTAAGCTCAGGTGAGTTATGTTTAATTATGTGAATTGTCAATGATGTGATATGTGATTGAATAATGTTGATCTCATAAAACTGCACCTAGGGTGATTGTGATTTAGCCAGAGATATGGCACAGGCATGTTTATTATGTCACCTCCCACACCATATGCTCATATTGGCTCCAATTTAGGTGCACAGTCTTGTCGCATAGACCATCTTAGGTGGTTCCGACTGATAGGTGATTAGTGATTTATCACCCAGCTATTATGTGAGAGTAGTATTGAACATAATTATATCACATCCATTATTGTCGTACAGACCTTTTCCTTTGGTTTCAACTCTTGTGCAGTATGTTGTCGTATAGGTCATTGTAGTGACTCCGGCTAGATTGATTTTGAGCTATGAATTCAACCGTACAGACTACCTTAGGGGTTTCGGCTAACATATTATATTTATATGAAATTATTCTTACCTGAATTGCTTACTCTGTTATATCTTGGTATGGCATACATATGAATATGATTATGTGAAACATGATTTGAATCGATATAATTTCATATATATATATATATATATATATATATGTATATGTATATATCTTGATTCTGGGAAAAATTATACATGTTTTACAGCGAGGGGTTAGATATGTTTATAAATGAAATGGTTTTGTAAAACATGTGTTTTTGCCCACTAACGTTTTCTGTTTTGCGCCCTTCCAGGTTTTAGGTAAAGTTTTTAGTTGCTGGGTGCAAGGACTTTGGGGGTTTTGACCTATCTAAATAATTGTAGGACATCTTATGGTACTGTATAATTAGTACTTGTCCTACGGGACTACACCTAGACTTTATATGCTCTGATTAGGAGTGTTTACTTTTGTATCTTATTCCTAACACTTTCTGTTTAGTAGTGCACTCTAGTAGTTTTGGTTTTTAATTATTCATATAATTCTTATCTTCATTGCTTCCGCACTGTGTACATGGCTACGTCACCCTCACGTGATGGCCATCATGCCTGGATCTCGGTCGAGGTGTGTCATTATATGTGAAATGTACCTTTTTTTTTTTAAAATGTA
The DNA here is from genome assembly GCF_042453785.1 of Malus domestica. Taxonomy (NCBI): domain Eukaryota; kingdom Viridiplantae; phylum Streptophyta; class Magnoliopsida; order Rosales; family Rosaceae; genus Malus; species Malus domestica. The sequence goes on from NC_091666.1 coordinate 7,285,587, forward strand.
CAAATTTTTTTTAACACTATGGATACATTCTTTTGCCATTTATTATTTCTTAATTTTGACGTAGTTTTTATCCATTTATTAAATCAAAATGTTTGAATTTTTTTATTGTAACCGTTTCTAATAGTATTATAATGAGGGATTTTAAATTTATAGGATTATAAATCTCATAAAATATCAAACAATTAATGTTAAAACTATAAAATATAAATATTAATAGTAATATAATGAAGTGTACAAAGTCAAGGGACTTTATTCAAACTTTTAATACTATTAAGGTTTTAATCAAAGAAAGTTAAGAATTAGGGACCGTACCCAAAGTAGCCCTTATAAGAATTCAGGAAACATTTTAAGGAGATTACTTTCTCAAAATGGCTTCAACAACCAAGGAAACGGTTGTTTTTCTTATAACAAATTCGCTTTAATTAGTTTTGAATAATGCGTAAAACCCTAAATTGCTCCTCCAACATTTTTTTTTGGTAAATTACATAAAATTATCCCAATTATTAGGTCAGTTACAATTTCATAATCCATCTTTAAAAAATGTTAATGTCATATCTTATCTTACGAATTTGTTACAATTTCATACATTTCGTCAGTTTGTCTGCCACATCTTCGGTTTAATAGTAACGTGGCTTGAGACGGGACCCACTCTCTATTAAAAAATTAATAAAGTATTAAAAAATTAATAAAATATAAAAAATTAAAAAAACATCATCTGATTTTTTTTTTTTGCATGGGGGACCCAACCCTTATCCCCCTCACCATTCTTCCCCCAATCCCCCCGCTCCCATCTTCCCCCAGTCCCCTCTTTTTCCTCCTCATCCTTTCCCCATAAACCCACCTTTAACCCCAATCCTGACACATCCCAACCTAGATCGAAGCATGTTGGCCATCACGTGAGTGTGACTTAGCCATGTGCACAATGCGGAAGCAATAGAGATATAAAAAATTACGAATAAACTAAAACCAAGTCAGCTATAGTACTGGATAAGATAAGGTGCAGTACGAGATTAAGTGTAAAATACAGGACCAGAGCATAAATATCCTAGATGCAGTCAAGCAGAATAAGTACTAATTATACCGCACCCAATGGTGATCCTACATGGTGATGTTCTGTTAGAACCCCCGTCAGAATCCTCGTGATCCACCAAGCACTACTATTTAAAACCTGGAGGGGCACAAAACAGAAAGTGTGAGTGGGCAAAAACATAGCTTTTCAAAATCATTTCATTTCTCAAAAGTTCTAACCCTTTGCCATAAAACCTGTATAATTTTCCCGGAAAAATAGAATGTATACATATCTCAAAACTATGCTCAGAAAACAATATTCATAAGTATGCCATGCCAAAGTATATCGATACAATGCTAAGGTAAACTAGGCAAAATATATAAATATAAAAGACCGCATCATCCAAATCTCTCTAACTCAAATTGCACTGCTGGGTATATAGCTCATCACTAATCTCAATCATATCAAATCAAATCCAATATTACACACGAGTCGGAACCACCTAAATGGTCTGTACGACAGGACTAGGTGTAATATAAATATGCTCTAGAGCTACGATCACGTGAAGGCTGTGCGAAAAATCGTGGGTCACTTATGAGTCGGAACCATATATAATGGTCTGTACGATAAGCCTGTGCACCTAACTTGGATCCAAGGTAAGTATACGGTGCGGGAGGTGAACATCATGTGAATGACTGTGCCCTAACTCTGGGCGGGAGCACTAACACTGTGGTGCAGGTTTATGAGTTCTCAATACATCACATCATATCTCACATAACCGAAACAATCTCATACTTTTAATTTATGACTTACCTGGCACTTACATGTGCGTCCACAGCACCAATCATGAATGTATGCAACTACTAATACATAATTAAAATAGATAGATACTTGCTAGCATTTCTAAAACATATATTCATTTAAATTCATTTTCTGTGAAAAATCTCAAGTATATAGGTATATACGGAAAACCAAAAGCCCACTCACTGATATATCGAAAGGTCGTAGCCCCCGAGCCTCGATTGATGGCACTCGACCTCAAGCTAGATCTCACCTATATGCGAAATAACTGAATAAACGTTATTTAAAGCACATAACTAGAATTAGGTAATAACTTCTCATACAAAGCTCAAATGGGGTATTTGAATATACCATCATGATCTACTCAACCTCAGGAACATCCCTATATTTTTAGAAAAAAATTTTGACGTCCCACGCGCCGGTAAGTAGACGACAACATGCGCGGCCACGAGCAGGGAGTCCTAACGGAATCCCTAACCGCAATTAGGAATATTCCGTGGAATATTCCTTTAAAACCTTAACAAACGTTAAAGGCGTTACCTTTTGTCATTAGAATATTCCTTCAGATTTGGCGGAATATGCTCATTCGTCTTCCACAGCTCGCCGAAGTCCGGCGCCTATGACCTCTGCGTTGTTGGTTTTTGGAAAATGATACAACCTTCATTTCTCACTCAATTTTCCACCAAATTTCATGAAACTTGAACCAAATTGAAGCTTAGGACGAATAGAACACAACAATATCTATTTTGGGACCTAAAATCCACAGACCTCACTGGAAAATCCCTCGATAATCCGGCTAAACTTGCAACTCGTCGAAGTTCAACTTTCCGACATCCAAATCACTTCATTTTTCTTCATCGAGCTTCATGGAGACTATCTAAAGCTTCCTATAACCTTAGAATCTTCTAAAAACTCCACAGTTATAGAACAACTCATGAGCTTTCAAGGAGTTTAAAAACAGTAATCACAACCTCGATCTGTGAAGATTGAAAGGGTTTAAGGGTTCTCCGTATAGGTTGTACGGAAATGGAAGAAGATCCTAGAGAGGGAGGGGAGAGAAATGTCAACGTGAGTTATGTGGGTAAGTGTGAGTGTGTGGTCCAGTTTTTGGGTCACTAATCACAACAAAAAATTACTAACTTTAAGTTCCAAAAACTTAGGAACTAACCAATTTAGTTTAAAACTCAAACTTAAGCCACAACACCACATAACATACTCAATGTCCAAGGGCAATTTAGACATTTCACATCATCGATAACAATAATTCATGATGGTCTGTGACAATCTACCCACCTTAATAAAATTTCATCCTTGAAATTTATACATAACAATACATCCACTAATAACCATAAAACAATCGTGGATACAGTTCCCTCATCTGATCCTCTGTCTCCCAGGTAGCCTTTTCCACTAAGTGATTTCTCCACAAACTTTCACCAAATGCACTATCTTATTCCTCATCTCCTTATCTTTCCAATCCAAAATAGTCTTTGGTTCCTCATCGTAAGTGAAATTCGGATTAATTTCCAGTGGTTGAGGAGGAATCACATGTGAAGGATCTTTAACATAATGACGAAGCATAGGGACATAAAAAACATCGTGCGCTTTGGACAACTCTAGAGGCAACTCAAGTTTATAAGAAACTTCACCGACTCACTCGGTGATCATATATGGTCCAACGTATCTAGGACTCACCTTGCCTTTCTTTCCAAACCGCATAACACCTTTCCATGGTGATAGCTTCAAAAATACACAATCACCTACATTATACATCCGGTCAGTGGCAAGTCTATCTGCTAGACTTTTCTGTCGATCCTTGGCCACTTTTAGGTTAGACTTAATCACCTAAATATTCTGAATATTCTGAGTAGTCTCCACTATCCCAGGACCCACTAAAACTCTTTCGCCAACCTCTGACCAACATAAAGGTGTGCGACAAGATCTACCATAAAGCCTCGAAAGGTGACATACCAATACTGGAATAAAAGCTGTTATTGTAGGCAAATTCCATCAAATCCAACCGCTTATGCCAAGCGTCACCAAATTGTTGAATATGTGGCTCCATAGTAATACTTTCCCATTTCCACTATGGAACGAGAAATGGCTGCATCAATCCAAAAGGCTTCTTTCTTTCTACTTTGACTTGCTGACAAATGACACACCTACTCACATATTCAGCAATTTCTCTTTTCATACCCGGCCAATAATAAAATGGTCGAATGGTATGATTTATTTTTGTGCCTCCAGGATGCATTGCATAAGCTGAAATATATGCTTCATCAAGAATTACCTTCTTTAATTCCATATTATTTGGCACATACATCATACTCTCTTGCATAAACATGTCATCGGTTTCTCGAATTCTGAAGTCTTTCTTCTTTCCCCGATTCCTTGCTTGAATTATTTCCTGAGTCTCTTCATCATTCATCTAGGCTTCAAGCACACGATCAATTAAAATTTGCCTGACTTGAATATTTGCAAGTAAGGCTTCCTTTCGATCTTCCACTCCTAACTCCACTCCGGTGGACTTTAAATCTGCAAGAAGAGGAACATGACAATCATAGATGGCATTAAGTCTAACTGGAGTTTTCCTACTAAATGCATTCGCCACTGCATTTGCACGACCAGGGTGATACTGAATCGTGCAATCATAATCACTAAGCAACTCAATCCACCTTCGCTGCTGAAGATTAAGATCTCTCTGAGTAAAAAGATATTGAAGACTCTTATGATCTGTGAAGATCTTACATTTCTCACCATAAAGATAATGTCTCTAAATCTTCATAGCAAAGATGATAGCCGCTAACTCCAGATCATGAGTAGGGTAATTCTTCTCATGAGTTTTCAACTGCCTCGAAGCATAAACAATCACTCTACCATGTTGCATCAACACACAACCCAAGCCATTCAAGGAAGAATCACTGTAAACCTCAAAATTACCACTATTATCTGGGAGTGCCAAAACAGGTGCATGAGTGAGATAATACTTCAACTGCTGAAAACTTTGCTCACAATTATCATCCCACTCAAACTTAACATCCTTCCTGGTCAATCTCATCAATGACAAAGCAGTGACTGAAAAATCCTTAACAAACCGTCTATAATAGTCTGCTAGGCCAAGGAAACTCCTCACCTCAGTGATGGTTCAAGGTTGTTCCCAATTCTCTACAACTACTACCTTTTGAGAATCCACTTGAATACCTTGAGCGGAAATGACGTGTCCCAAAAACGGCACTTGATTCAACCAAAATTGACATTTGCTAAACTTAACATATAACTGATGTTCCTTTAATTTCTTTAACACCAAAGTAAGATGTCGAACATGCTCTGCTTTAGACTTAGAGTATACCAAAATGTCATCAATAAAAAAAATGACAAACCTGTCTATAAATGGTTGGAATACTCGATTCATCAAATCCATAAAAGTTGCTGGTGCATTTGTTAATCCGAATGGCATCAAAAGAAACTCATAATGACCATAATGAGTCCTGAAAGTAGTTTTAGGGACATCCTTGCTGCTGATCTTCAATTGGTAATAACCAGACCTCAAATCAATCTTAGAAAACACGCAGGCACCTCGAAGTTGATCAAACAAATCATCTATATGGGGCAATGGATAATGGTTTTTAATCGTTACCTGATTCAATTGCCTATAATCAATACATAGCCTCAAAGTCCCGTCTTTCTTACTTACAAACAAAACTGGAGCTCCCCAGGGTGAAGTACTAGGCTGAATAAAGCCTTTATCAACTAATTCCTGCAACTGGACTTTCAATGCCCTTAACTCCGCATGAGCCATTCTATATAGAGTCAAAGATATAGGATCCGTACCTGGAAGCAAATCAATAGTGAACTCCATATCTCGGTCTGGCGGTAATCCAGGTAAATCATCAGGAAATACATCAGGAAAATGCCTGACTACTCGAACATCCTCTACACTACTAAGGGCAACATCATTCAGCACTACATGAGTTAAATATCCCTGGCAACCTTTTGATGACAACCTCTTTGCTCTTACAGTAGATACAATGCCATGCCTCACTCCACTACGATCTCCCACAAAAGTAACTTCAGATAATCCAGGATGATGGAAAGTAACTGTTTTCCTATAGCAATCTATCTTGGCATGATTATAATGCAACCAATATGTGCCCATAATCACATCAAAATCAACAATATCTAACAGGATAAGATTAGTTAGCATAACCACCTCTTCCACCATCACCAGACATCTGGATATACATAATCAACATAACATCTCTCCCCTCTAGGCATAGCAAACTCTAACTTATAACGCAGAAGTGTAGGATGAGGTTGCGTCACTTGAGCAAATGTATGAGAAATGACAAAATGCGTAGCACCACAATCAATTAAAACTCTAGCAAAATGACCAAGAATGGTTAACGTACCCATGATCAAGTCCGGATGATTATGAGCATCTTGCAGAGATATATTATTAACACATCCCTAGGCTTGCTCTCGTCCCCTCTACTAGCTTGATTACCTCGTCTCTGTACACCTCGCCCCTGATTTGGCTGACCAGATTGCCTTGAAGATCCTGCACTACTAGAAGAAATCTCTACCTGCTAGGGTTATCCTCCCTAATACCATTACGATCCACCAACTGGAATGGAAGGATACGACGTCTACTCTCCAGGATACTAGAAGAGCTGGAACTAGTTCCACTTCTCTTAAAACTCTGAGTCTTGCGAGGTCCTTAAGAGGACTGACCTTTACCTTTATCATCTTGCCTTTGATTCCCATTCTTTTCTTCCTCATCTTCACTTTCACTGGGCATGTTCTCTGAGTTCTTAATCCTCAACAAAATCTCATAAAACTTCTGGTAAGTAGCACAGGTAGTCGAGGTCGCTATAGAACTCCATTTCTTCTTAGTACCCAACCTGAAAGGACGGAGCATCTCAACCAGATTAACAGCAACCTCTGAATGATAGCGAGACAAGTCAGTGAACCTCCTATAATACTTATTTGTCGTCATCTTCTCCTGCTTTAATTGAGTAAACTCTTGCTTTTTGCGATCAATATACTCAGGGGGAATAAACCTTTTCTGAAACAACTGTTTAAACAATTCCCAATCCATAATTTCCTCTAGGGTAAGCTAATAAGACTCATGTCTCTACCAAGATGCAGGCTCCAGACCTAAAAACCAGTTAGTCGTCTCGACCCACCTATCAGAAGGAACATTCCCCTGACTCTGCATTACACGGAAAGTCTTCTCAATATGATTGATCCATTTCTCCGCTCCTTCATGTCTTTCATTCCCCATAAAATGATTCAGCTTCAGATTATACATAGTCTCAAGACGTGTCCTTTGGGGAGGATGAAGCGAAGACCGAATGACATTAGCAATAGCTTCCCCTAACTGAGCTATATCGGGGAAACTAGGCTCAACAAAAGGATGTGGATCTTTACGAGGCGGCATAGTTCTGACAGAAGACATCAAGGTAATTAGAAATTCTCAGAATATGCAGGATTGCAAACCTAAGGCTCTGATACCAAACTGACACTCCCCGGCCTAGATCGAGGCATGCTGGCCGTCACGTGAGGGTGACATAGCCATGTGCATAGTGCGGAAGCAATAGAGATATAAGAAATTACGAATAAACTGCAATAGAGATATAAGAAATTACGAATAAACTAAAACCAAGTCAGCTAGAGTACTAGGTAAGATAAGGTGCAGTACGAGATTAAGTGTAAAATACACGACTAGAGCATAAATATCCTAGATGCAGTCAAGCAGAATAAGCTAATTATACTAAAACCAAGTGATCCTACATGGTGATGTTCTGTCAGAACCCACGTTAGAATCCTCGAGATCCACCATCCTCAGAAAACAATATTCATAAGTATGCTATGCCAAAGTATATCGATACAATGCTATAGGTAAACCAGGCAAAATATATAAATATCAAATACCGCATCATCCAAATCTCTCTAACTCAAACTGTACAGCTGGGTATATAGCTCATAATCAATCTCAATCATATCAAATCAAATTCAATACTGCACATTAGTCGGAACCACCTAAAGTGGTATGTACGACAAGACTAGGTGTAATATAAATATGCTCTAGTGCTTGGATCACGTGAAGGCTGTGCGAATAATCGCGGGTCACCTACGAGTCGGAACCACATATAATGGTCTGTACGACAAGCATGTGCACCTAACTTAGATCCAAGGTGAGCATACGGTGCAGGAGGTGCACATCACGTGAAGGATTGTGCCCTAACTCTAGGCGGGAGCACTAACACCGGGGTGCAGGTTTATGAGCTCTCAATACATCACATCATATCTCACATAACCAAAACAATCTTATACTTTTAATTTATGACTTACCTATGCGTCCACAACACCAATCATGAATGTATGCAACTACTAATGCAGAATTAAAATAGATAGATACTTGCATGGCATTTCCAAAACACATATTCATTTAAATTCATTTTCAAGGAAAAATCTCAAGTATATAGGTATATACGGAAAACCAAAAGCCCACTGACTGATATGTCGAAGGGTCGTGGCCCCCAAGCCTCAATTGGTTGCGCTCGTCCTCAGGATAGGTCTCACCTATATGCAAAATAACTGAATAAACGTTATTTAAAGCACATAACTAGAATTAGGTAATAACTTCTCATACAAAGCTCAAATGGGGTATTTGAATATACCACCATGATCTACTCAACCTCAAGAACATCCCCATATCTATACAAAAATTTTCCAAAGTCCCACACGCCGGCAAGTACACGGCAACACGCGCGACCACGCACAAGGAGTCCTAATGGAATCCTTAACCGCCGTTAGGAATATTTCATGAAATATTCCTTTAAAACCTTCACAGACGTTAACTGTGTTACCTTTTGCTGTTAGAATATTATGTCAGATTTGACGGAATATGCTCCTTCGTCTTCCTCAGCTCACCGGAGTTCGGTGTCGGTGACCTTTGCGTTGCCGATTTCTGGAAAATGATAAAACCTTCATTTCTCACTCAATTTTTCACCAAATTTCATGAAACTTGAACCAAATTGAAGCTTAGGACGAATAGAACACAACCATACCTGTTTTGGGACCCAAAATCCACGGAACTCGTCAGAAAATCCCTCAATAATCTGGCTAAACCTGCAACTCGTCGAAGTTCAACTTTCCGACGTTCAAATCACTTCATTTTTCTTCTCCAAGATTCGTGGAGACAATCTAAAGCTTCCTATAACCTTAGAATCTTCTAAAAACTCCACATTTACGTGTGCATGAATAGTACCTCGAATCGAAGGTTATGGTTTCTCGGGTTTTCAAAGGTTTCTCGTTCAACCACAGGTATAGAACAACTCCTGAGCTTCCAAAGAGTTTAAAAACAGTAATCACAACCTCGATCTGTGAAGATTGAAAGGGTTTGAGGGTTGTCCGTACAGGTTGTATGGAAATGGAAGACGATCCGAGGGAGGGAGGAGAGAGAAAGGTCAACGGGAGTTGTGTGGGTTAGTGTGAGTGTGTGGTCCATTTTTTGGGTCACTAAGCACAACCAAAAATTACTAACTTTAAGTTCCAAAAACTTAGGAACTAACCAATTTAGTTTAAAACCCAAACTTAAGGCACAACACCACATAACATACTCAATGTCCAAGGGCAATTTAGACATTTCACACCATCGATAACAATAATTCTGGACGGGCTGTGACAAATCCCTTCTCGTCTCCCTTAAACCCTAACCCTAATATCACTCACCAACAGTTCCAAGTTGTCCTCGTCGTCGTTCAATGGTCGGTTTGGAAGCTACTTGATGACCTCCACCACTAGGTAGGGTTGGGTGCGGATAAGGTCGGTGATCTGAAACCGCTCCTGACCCTTGCAGATAAGGAAGAACCAATCGTTGACAAGGCGCTCGTGCTTGAAGACCTTGCTGACACAGCCGACGTCTGCGGTACTAGAGACGTCGTCGCTGTATATTACCCTGAAATGAAGATCGGTTTGGAGGAAGGAGTGCATCATAGCAAAACTCGAAGATCTGGAAGGGGAGGATGACGGTTGGGAAGAGGACGAGGGGCAAGGGGAAAATGAGGAGCTCGACCACGTTGCCTAATTTGGGCTACTTGGTGGGGTGGCACTCGGAGAATGAGGGGGTTGTGCATTTGAGGGATTCAGGTCGTTGGCGGCGGTGGTGTAGGTGGGGGGGGGGGGAGAGGATATTAGGGTTAGGGTTTAAGGGGGACAAGAGGGGATTGAGGTTGAAGGTGGGTTTATGTAATTTACCCTTTTTTTTTTTTTAACAGACTTAGCCCTTTACCATAGGACTGAAAATAACGTCTAGGGTAAATTGAGAAGTAAATCTTAGCCCAAGTATTTGATCAAATGGTAGAAGTGCCTAACTGTTAGAAGTAATCTTCTACCTGTAAACCCTAAACTGAAAAAATAAAAAGAAAGTAAAAACAGATATACATGGTAGAGGCGATGAGTGCATATGAATCATCTAGCATCAGATGATTAAATTCTTTGAATAATATAGTTTTTATATAATAAAAGTAGGCAGAGATCATGGTTTTTATATTAGTTTACCTACACTTGCAATCAAGATGGAGATTAATATAAATAATTTTGAATTTTCCAATTCCAATCTTTCAGCAGCTGACTGGTATACTCGGCATCTGCTGCGAGATACTGATGTTGTATATGAAGATATCGAGGCTTGATTTTTGGCGAAATACTTTAAGCCATTGAAAGTCATTCAAGGTCGTAAAGAAGGAGACACTTTTAGTTTTGGCAAGAATACAAGCGGTACATCATGTGTTTTAATAGGAATGATGAGAAATTTTATATTTTAAGTTATCAACTTTTTAGCACACATATCCTACCATTTGTATAGTGACACGTGGTGTACTACCCCGTGTACCGGCCACACTGAAAAATCTCTTGTAAAGAAGATACATATATAATCGTGAGTGCTCAACGTTTGGATTATTAACTAAGTACCGATTAACGTACTTATTTTTTTATCGATCACATATAATTTAATTTAAAATTTTAGTTTAAAAATTTAGTCTCTCTAATATTACTCAATCTAGGTAATCAGACAAGTCCAAGTCATTGCACTCCTTGAATGCATCATATTGGCTTCTTGTCCTCCATGACTTATATATTGTTTGTTTCTTGGTACATAACTACAGCGAAAGGAATAAATAATCCAAGATGTTACTAGAAAATCAATATTTTCAACTCTATATTTAATTCTGTCGTGTGGTTTCGGAATGTATCCCCTCTTCACTCTATTCATTTGGCTAATTGACATAATATTTGTATATATACGATGGCTATTTATGTTACATAAGTTGGTAGGCCAGCGTTACAAAATAGAGATTGCCTGCCAATTATTGAGAGTATAGTCGTTCCACGTGAAGTAGACTCATACGAGAAAGTATAGTTGTTCATGTAATAATTAAGAATTCAAATTATTAATATTTATTTGAAGATTGTTTCTATAAAATATCGTTCCAGTTAAAAATTGTTTAATCATTACAATATGATTTTCATTGGGTGTTTCTCTGCATCCGCACCCCTCCAAACTGTTTTTTGCCGGTTTGAGAGTCGTTGGCATGCCTTCTCGATGTTTATGGCCGCACCTTCTCGTTTCCTTCATGCTCCCACCCATTTTCTTTTAGTTTCACCTTTATGCCCAAACCTTGTGAAATTCAATTCCCCAGCCACAATTATACCTTCCCTTTCTGTTCCATCCTTCCATACAACTCGCTTGCCCACCCCCAGATTTCCCTTCCCAACAATAACGTAGTTCTTCAAGTTTCAAGCCTGATTTCGGATCTAGATGCACAACCCATACTCCCCTGCTTTACCGGAATGCTAAAAATTTGGCCTAAGAGTACTTTGACTTTCGTCGCAGTAAGGGTGTTTTACACACCTCCTTGGGCCTAATTTGCAAAATGTACCTTAAAGGTGAAGAAAATAGAGTTTTCGTAAAATCAATTAGTAATAATATAGGTAAGAGCTCAACCACTTATAAGTACATATAATATTCTTTTCTTCCCCTATTGTGGGAGAAAACTTGTGTGAGGCTTGACTTGCCACTGGATTTTGCTGAGTGGCACTATAATCTTCTCAAAACTCGTCACGTGGCAAGTCTTAAATATAATTTTTTTTTCATTCTCTTATATTTAACATTCTAATAATTATATTTTTTTTTTTACGAATTAATATACACAATGAAATCAAATCTAATAGTTCATTTTTTTTCTTTCTTATTTTTCTTCTCATTTTTTCTGTACCCGTCTTCATCCCACAAATTCTCCGCTATCTTCTTCCCTCTCCTCTCTCTAAATACAAATGTGCAGACTATTATCGAGTTGATTTTTTAGCAATCTATTTGCACACTTAACTCTTTGAGTGGATTTCATATTTTTACAAAGAACCTATCTAAACTAAAAGCACGACATCACTTACTACACAAGTTATTTAGCTTATTACCCCATATAATAAGCTTAGAAAACCACTAAGCAAAACCTATCATTTGAAAAAGAAACAAAAAAATCAAAGGCTAGACTAACATATTCATAAAATACCCATAATGAAGAAGGTAGATGTGATCTGAGCCTTTGAAATTTCATTCAACGGCCAAAAATTATTATAGCTTTTAAGGGATCAAAATAGATGGGTCGTTGGATGAAATTTCAAAGATTTGAATCACTTGATCCGATGGCATTGATGGAAGAGATCTGGAGATGATCTCTTTTCATTAGGATACCCTAATTTTTATTATCTCTACTAATTAATGAAACCCTCTTTGTCAACCAAAAAATGGTGAAAATACAATTTAGTCTTTTATCACACACACACACACAAAATGATGGGTAATAATGTAATTTCACATGTTCAAATTTTACTATTTTTTTATTGAAGCCTCACATACAGGTGATGTTAAAATATCTCTAATATTATTTAAAAAAAAACAAAAAAAAAAAACCTCTAACTCCCTCCACATTCTCTCTCTCTCTCTCTCTCTCTCTCTCTCTCTCTCTCTCTCTCCTTCTCATTTTAAAAAAAAAAAACGTGTTCATACACACTTTGTGTGTAGGCAAATGCTAGTAAAATATAAAGAAACCAAACACCCTTACTTGAACCAAAAAAACCCCCAATTATAAGAAAGATGTTGCAGTCCTATTTAGAATAGGAATGTGATTGTGTAAATCCTAGGAAATATGGGACTGTATCTTATATTCCTATTAGGATTAAATTACCTATTAAATGTTGTAATCCTAAAGGGAAAGGTTTTACCCTTCCTACTATTATAAATAAAGGCACAATGGGGTGAGATAACACACACCAACAATTACACATTTCTCTATTCTTCTCTCTATTGCCGCACCCCTTCTCTCTCTAAGGTCTCCATAATTGTTCAGTAAATTATGCCTACAACACGTTATCAGCACGCTCTTGACGTTACGCTAACAAGAGAGTTTGATCTTCAAATTGGGGAGTATTATGTTTTAATCATTCTTTTCATGATTAATTTATTATTTTATTAAATTGATCTACATGCTATTGATTCAATTTAATTTTTCTGTGTTGAACGTAATACAACGCATTGGAGAATTCCAGCTTTCAAAAATGATCTTCTACAAATTCAAAGGCTTTTATTGTTTTCTGCTACTTAGGTACGCTTAAAATAAAGGAAGATATTTGAAACGACCCATGAAGCATGAAAACATTCCCCATGATGCATGAACCCCCTACATTTATATTTACCTTCCGATATATATATTGTATATGTTCATATATTTGTCAATATATATATTTGTTTTATGCATTACGCAATAATTGCTATGTGGAATTTGTGAGTCAAAGTATTAAATTAAATTAGAAGCATATTTAGTGTCACAGCCCGTCCCGGAATTTTAATTCCGAGGACGTGAAAAGACGAAAATGCCCTTAAACGGGACTAAGGGGCGAAAATTTAACAATTGGTTTTACTTAAAGTTCCTAAGTTATTTGGTTTTAGGAACTTAAACTAGGCTTAAGTTTGGATTTTTATGTTGGAATTTATGAAATTGGGATTGGGTTGGACACGTGGGATCCCCACACCTCAAAACCCTCCCCATAACCCGTAACATTGTCTCTCTCTCTCTCCTCCCTCACGAAACTCTCAGTTCTCTCTCCCTCTCCTTCGAACTCACACGGACCACCACAAAACGACCCTAAATCTATACCAACGACGAATCTAAGACCACCATTGGAACCCTGAAGACTTCACGAGCACGATGGTATCCATTTCAGGTAAGTTCTACTTCGGGAAACCCTAGTTTTTAAGGTCCCGTGTTTATGTACTGTTCATGATCTTTTAAATGGTTACATTTTAGGCTAAAACAAGATCACAGCGAGCTTTAGAAAGTCCCAAGGAAGCTCGGAGTGCTTCGTTGGCATGATTTGGACGTCGGGATCACGAACTGTAAGTTTGGCCGATTTCTTGAATTTTTTGAAAAGTTTGATCCCGTTGTTTTTAGGCCTTAAAACTAGTCCAACGCGATAGTAGATGTTTAGGGCTTCAATTTGGTATAAATTACGTGAAAAATGGATGAAAAACGAAGGAGAATAGCAAGTTTGAAATTTTTCCAGAAACCGGCGACTCGCCGGAGAAGACAAGGAATATTCCGTCAGTTTTGACGGAATATGCTAACAGCGTTGACTGACGCCGTTAATTATTTAACGGAATATGCTAGGATTTAACGGAATATTCCCTAACTGCCGTTACTGTGCCGTCAGTGTGCACGGCACGTGGCCGCCCGTGGGGGCGCGTAGGTCCGTGCCACGTCAGGCGCGTGGGGGCGCATGAGACCTCCAAAAAATTATTTTAAAAATATGGGGATGATCCTGAGGTTGTGTAGGTCACAGTGGTATATTCATATACCCAATTTGAGCAATATATGAGGAGTTATTAGCTAAGAGTGGGATTATGCGTTAAATAACGTCAATTTGGTTACTTCTCGTATAGGCGAGGATTATACGGACGTTGGGCATGGCTAAGGGAGGCTCAGGGACCTTCGACACGTCGATGTATTCTGTGAGTGGGCAGTTTTGTTTTCCGTATACATATATACTTGCCGTTTTCCCAGAAATTGAAAATGCATGAAATTATGCTTTAAATGAAAATGTATAAAAGTATATGAGATATATTAGTTGAAATGCCATGCACAGAAGTATGCGAAAAGTATATAGAATTATATGAAAAACGTGAATCGAATTGCCATGCATGAAATGATATGAATTGATATATGATGCATATGTATGAATTGGTGCGGCGGACGCACAGGTGAGTATCAGGTGAGTATTTAAATACTGTTATGATGATGTTGATATATATTGAGCTCAAATCCTGCACCATGGTTTAGTGCTTATAGTATTCACCGCATCGCACGCTCGCCTTGGATCCAAGTAGATGCTAGTCGTACAGTCCACGCGGAGTGGGTGCGACGGGCCAGTCTCAGAGAGTTAGTGAGATTCCGACTGGTGGGTGACCTTAGATTATGTGCACAGATGATTGATGAGAAAGCACTAGAGCGTAATATTAACCATTGAGTCGTACAGACTACATTAGGTGGTTCCGACTTATGTGCAGAAGGACGGATAGGTCACAGAGGTGACTCCGCAGAGTGAGAGTGATAGATTTTGAGCTCTAGGTTCAACCGTACAGGGCTATTAGAGGGCCTCTGGTTGATTACTTTCTTGCACCTGATATGATTATTGTTGATGCATCCATACTTAACTGTTGAATTAGACATGGCATGGCATGATTGATAAAGAAAAATGTTGAGATAGTAAAAATGAAGTTTTGAGAATATATGTGTATATTTATATTTTACATTTCTAGGAAAGTATACAAGTTTTACGGAGAGGGGTTACAACGTTTTGAGAAATGTTTGGATTTGGAAAAGAATTGTTTTACTGACCCACTCAATTTTGGTTTTGCGCCCCTCCAGGTTCAGGAATCACAAAGGAGTGGTGACTACGAGGAATTCGACGGTGTTCTGACAGATTGGACAAAATTAGGACTCACCTTCGGGTGTATCAACTTATAAATTGTATCTTAAAGCTTCCGTACTGTCCAAATGGTTACGTCACTCTCACGTGACGGCCAGCATGCCCTCCTTCGGGACGGGGTATGTCATTTAGGGTTTCCTAAACCTGGACAAATTCAAAGGCTTTTGTTGTTTTCTGCTACTTAGGTACACTTAAAATAAAGGAAGATATTTGAAACGACCCATGAAGCATGAAAACATTCCCCATGATGCATGAACCCCCTACATTTATATTTACCTTCCGATATATATATTGTATATGTTCATATATTTGTCAATATATATATTTGTTTTATGCATTACACAATAATTGCTATGTGGAATTTGTGAGTCAAAGTATTAAATTAAATTAGAAGCATATTTAGGGTTTCCTAAACCTGGATTTTACCAGGCCTAGGCTTGGATTTTACCTCGGTAGGGCCTGCAACCCTGAGCCTATGCACACTAGCCTTGGCCCGCAGCCATCCAACTTGCCCAATTGTCTAGGCTGTCCTCCCATACACACGCTGCAACCTGTTTGGTTGCTGGGTTTTGTTGCTCTGGCTCGCATACATATAGCCAGCATATGCTGGGCTTGTCACTATGCCACCCATACCCAAGCCCGTGACCTGCAGTCACTATGGGGCTGCTTTCACGCAACCAGCCTTCGCTGGGATCCCTGTGACAACCCCACAGGCCAGCTTGCGCTAGACCTGTCTGTGCACTCCCTTGTGGCCCAAAACACGACCCAGCTGCGACTAGGGTCTCCCATTCCTCACCCGTGGCCTGCAGCCACCACCAAACGAACATTTAGGCCTCACTTTATGCTTAAGGCACGCAACTCGTGCCTCTTAACCCCCGGCATTAAGCCCAATTTTTTTGGGGCTCTATTTTTTATCCAATAATATTATTTTCATATTATTTTGCTTCTACGATCGACCCCGAATGGTCCCGATTTATTGAATTAATTAAAAGTGATCTGCAGTCCATTAATCTGATAATGAATCCAAAATTATTGACCTGAAGATCACTTTTGGACATTAACGATTCAATAATTTATTTCTCTTCTTTGAACCGTCACATACTTTCGTAGTAACGAAGCTCTCACACTTGAGTTCCCGAAGACAACTCAAATCCACTACACTAAGTTAGTATATTGCATTCTGAGTTTCTTGCAGGAACCTTTCCTTTATGAACTAAACGTTCATAAACTAAATTGAACCTGTAGTTTCATATTTAGTGCCTTTGAAACCCGAAGATTTCATAAAATAATACACCCATGAAAACCCGACGTTTTTCATGAAAACCATGTCTTAGAACTCGAATGTTCTAACTTTGATGCTTATGGATGATTCATTCCCATAGCACCAATCACAATCTTGTTCCCTCAAATTCAATGGATTGTCGAATCGTCACAAGTTTGATTTTCCTGATTTGGACGTTTTCTAATAGAAACCACTTTAGGTGGGGTACAAGATGTGAATCTCCACTTGACTATCAAGAAGCTGAGAAACCATTGATGCCAACAATGGTAAGGAAAAGCTGAATAAGCCTCCACCATAATCTTCATTCGAAGACTTATGCTCAAAGCATTACAAATGGAAATACTCCTCGAACGAGGATTCCAGGGCTCTTTGGCTCACTTCTATAGACCATCTAATCATGAAAGAAATTGCCCGCAGCAAACCATAATTACGTCCATGAATGAGTACAATTCTTAATTTTATAAATTCGATCGAATCTTGACTGGAGAATACTTTTCTCGTCATTCCATGTTTCTAACTCGCTCCTGAAGCAACAATGTAGAAAGTGGAAATTTACCAAATTCTCGAATCTGATTACTACCACAAACGTGAAAGAAAGGCATGGACCCAGTTCAGCTGAAGTCTACCAAATGGCTCGACCCAGTTCGGTCAAAACCTAACCAAATGGTGATGTATTGCTTCAACATGGATACACTGATTGGCATTTTCTTTCACAATACAATTTTGAGTTTGTCTTCACAAACATATTGTATAATCAGGGCCTGCCAAGGTGTGGCATCATGCCCGAAGCATGATCCTTGGTACATAAGACCTAAAACTTCAAGAATAAGGGATAATATTCTCGAACCTCAACCTTGCAAGAATCTACTCTCATCTTGATGGAATAGATCATTGGTTATGCACCTGTTCGTGCCCCTACCAATGTTGTTGAGGAGTACCATTCTAGTAGTCAATATGTGAGATTGATTTTGCTCGTTGGTAGAGCAAAATTTTGACATGGATGGCCTTATTGGCCGAATCCCCTTAGTAAATTTACTTTGTGAACATTTTTCCATGTTCTTGGATTCAAGTTTGGTATACGTTTTACTTATGGATAATCTTATTGATATTGTCCTCGAATATGAGTTAATTGAATCATGTTTCTTAATACATGTGACCGATTTAACTAAACACGTGATTAGGTAGGAATGTGGGAAAGTTAGTTGTTTGGATGAATGTGTACTACGCACACTAACTTTACACCTAAATCACATCTCTAACAACGACTTCAGGTCTATTCAACGTGATTAAGAGCATTGGCACGCTCCTCGTTGTATGAATGATACTGAATTATCATTAAAGGACCTTAAATTCTTCCCGACGTTGAGTCTTTAAGGATATTTGAGATGACAATGATCATAAATGAAACCACTAAAGAAAATAGAGTGAAATATCTTTGCATCACCTCTAAAAATGAGCCTGAAGCTTTGATTTGGAGCCAATGGGTTGTCTCCCAACTGGGAATACACCACATGTGGCCGGCCTATAACCTGGTGATCGAGCAGTTTACTTGCTTTGGCATGACCTTTTGGGACACTTAGGTCGAACAATGATGCTACAACGCATCTCCTTATCTGAAGTAAGGATTTTGTGCCTACAAGCACACTTTGCCAATCCTGCTCATTAGGGAAATTGATTTTCTATCTCATTTCTTGCAAAGATACGACACGACTCCATTTTCGCAGTGGATTCAAGGGAGTATATATGGACTAATCCAACCAAAACACGGACCATATAAATACTTATGGTTTTGGTTGATGAATCGATAAACTGGTCACATGTTTATCCACACATATTGTTGCTAAACCTCCTGACCGATTATGGGTTAACCACCCTAATTATACCTTAAGGTCTGGAAGACTGG
The DNA here is from genome assembly GCF_042453785.1 of Malus domestica. NCBI lineage: Eukaryota > Viridiplantae > Streptophyta > Magnoliopsida > Rosales > Rosaceae > Malus > Malus domestica. The sequence goes on from NC_091666.1 coordinate 7,304,631, forward strand.
ATAATGCTAGAGAGTTTATATCGACAGTTTTCGATAAAGTATTGCATGTCATTTTGGGTTTTTAATTGAACATCGCATTCCTATGTTCACCCCAAATATCCTAGCCTAACGATCATAAAGCGTAATTTAAATGATCGCTCAAATTTTGGTAAACGTACCAAGTTTTCGGTCTTTGCCTAGGGCTATGCACTCTTACATGCAGCTATGTTGGTCTGCCTTGAGGCCTATTGCCACCCAACCTATATGACGTTACAGTTGGTTACTGGTTCGAACCTGACGATTTTCGTATTTACGCATTTGGGTGCGCATTACTTGTGCCAAGTTGCGCTGCCGCAACGTACCATCATGGGTCCTCAAAGAAGGATGTGTATCTTTTGTCGATCATGATTCTCCTTCACACTAGCTCTTTTCGAGCCCTTGCACACGATCTCTTTAACGCTTATTTGCGGGTTGTCACTTTAATGAGACAGTCTTCCAGCCGTTAGGGGGAGATAAAAACGTCAATGTTCCTGTAGAACGACGCGAATTTACATGGACGTTGCCCAATATGTCTTATCTCGATCCCCATACCGCACAAGTGTGATAAGAAAGTGCGACGAATTCTAGATTTCAGAATGTTGCTCCAGACGCATTCCTCTGATCTAGCTAAAGTGACGAGATCATATACCAGCTGCAAACATGCCTGCAAGGATAGACGTACTTAACGGACGTTGAGTCAACATCCCTGGAGGGTGTGCCGCCCATGTTAGACGGTTTGGACGGTCCGGTACACCGGCGGATAGCCAATCAATATGTATTGGCCTGGAGCACGACATATCATTCGGTTCACAGGATTCACTTCCCTAGAAGAGGAAGACACGGCCTAACAATGAATCTAAACTCAATCGCTGTCTCAAATCATTTCCATCTCATGAGATTAATCCGGATTACTCCTGAGACTTGAAGTTCTTGGTCCAGTATACTAGTTTGGATGAGAAAATGGAATTGAAATGAGATTATCATCGATGATGTTTTCACTTATATGGTAGCTACCGACATAAATGAAAAGCGACGATATCGAACCATGTTCCATTGATTAAGTGACAACGTAGAACTGATTGGACAACTATAGTTACAATCCAAGTCAAATTCCTTACCAAAGTGTGTATTGGACCTGTCGTTCATACACTGCCCAAGGTAACCCTGTTAAGTTACAAGTGGGAAAGGAAACGTTATGAGATGAATGAAATAGTGCGATATGATGCACGCCTTACGGTGCAAGGTTTCTCTCAAAACGTCCTGTGATTGATAGTAGCATTATGAAATGTGGTTAGTATTTCTCCATGGGGATATAAATACGGAGATTTACGTGTAAGTTCCAGAAGAATTACATGGACTGGTTCAAATAGTTCCAAACCACGGAACACCCTCTTAACTAGTTTTGAGGCATTCACTTACAGATTGAAAAATCCGACGGATGTGGTAAAACCGTCTAAGTGATTATTTGATCAGTCAAGGATATGAATTATGCCTTTGCGTGTTAAACTATGAAGTCTTATTCCAAATTGCTAGAGTTACAGTTTATGTCTTTAACACGAATCTCACTAAGACTCTGGAAGAGCTTGAGAAAACTGCCTTGCACCTGAAGATGGAATTTGAGATAAAGGATCTTGGGAAAACTCACTTATGCCTTGACCTGAAGTTAAAGCATTGTTCTGATGATATTTTGGTCTACCATTTGAACTACACCCCGAATGTGTCACCTTTAAGTATACCTTTGATCGTCCACACGTTATGTGCAAATGAGACCCTTGAAGAGGTTATGGAATCCGAAATTCCATATCTAAAAGTTTAACTTTGCGCTTCGTTGTACTTAGCTCATTGTATTTAGACAGGACATCTCCTTCGTTGTTGATCTTGGTAAAGATGCAGCACCGCGCCTACACGCAACCACTGAATTGGTATTAAAGACGTACCCTGAAGGTATTACGTGGGCAAATCCCAACATATTTTGAGCGGATCTAACCCCCCTGATCCTCGAAATGATGCTTGCCTTATTTGTTATGCTGACGTTGGTTACTTATCAAACTCGCACAAGGCAAAATCCCCGAATGGTTATGTCTTTACCGTTAGAGATATCGCAATATCTTGGAGGTCCACAATATGAGCCTAGCTGCGAAATCTTCGAATCGTTCCAAGACTCACCTTACTTCACTATGCCACAAGTGAGGCATGGTTAGAAGTTCTTGTTGAGCATATTCGAAGTACTTCCTATATTTTCATTCATCGTTGAGTCTCAACGACGATCCATGAAGATTATGCCACATGTATCAACCCGACCAAGCCATGATACATCAACGAAGTCAACACCAAGACAAATTGCGTCTACATCTACATCAGCAAAGCATAAGGATATTGAAGTCATACCGATCCCAGACAACCTTGCCGACCTCTACACGATGTCACTGCCGAAGTCAACCTTCTAGAAGCTTGTCCGAGGAATTGGTATGCCTAACTACTCATATGCAATGCTTGTAGTTCTCATTTGGAAGTTATGTCAAACTCAGGGAGAGTATCCAGAAGTATACTCACTTGATCTTAATGTACTCTTTTTCCCTACGATTAGGAGCATTTTTCCCACTGGGTTTTTGCTACCTAACTAGGTTTTAACGAGGCACCCATCCTAGGCTGATCATACCCTTGAGAGCTCTTCTACTTGCGTCCAAAAGACGTATAGCTTTGACTTAATGCAACTTCTCACTTTTCTCCTTAGACTATGGGGTTTTCTCCCATCTTGGGTTTTACCATAGCGAGGTTTTGTGAGTTTTACTTTTTATGCATTCTTCCGTTGATTTGAGACTCGCATTTGCCCATTATGCCGACAACTTCATCAACTGTACTTACTTCATCAATAAAGACTTGATGTGCCATTTACTTGAGTATTTACACACTCAAGGGGGAGTGTTGCAGTCCTATTTAGAATAGGAATGTGTGAAGGAATTATTTTGAAAAACATGTTCATTTGAGCAACATCATATAGCATGCAATTAACAATTAAAGGCGGAATCATGCTTGCATGCACTCAAAAACAAAACATTACCATGAAATTCAAAGCCTATTAGATTGGTGAACCAATAATCAACTCAAAACAAAGTGAGTTGAAATTATTACCTTTGTAGATTCCTCTTTGCATAAGCAAAGGCTAATCACCCAAAGAGATAGGGCCTTCATTCCTTGCTTCTTAGATCCATGGATTTGGATGGAAAAATAGGTTTCTCCAAGTTCCCAAAATAGGGAACCTCTAAGTCTCTTCACCAAGGTTTGATTGTAGAAGAAATGAGTGACCTTGGAGTAGTAGGATTGCTAGATGTACCCTCCAAGATGTTGGCCTCTTTAGAGAGAAAATGGAGAGACAATTCTCACCCATTTTCACCCAAAATAAACCCTTAATTTTTCCTTAATGAATTTTGGCTATAAAGTCATTTATATAGTCACTTCTTTAAGTAACCTAAACAACCAAAACCCTAATTCATCTAATATGGCCGGCCATTTAGGGATGTTTGGGCTTTTGGGCTTTAATGAATCTTTATTCATTAAATTGTCATACAATTTAAGTTAATGGGCTTGACGTTCGAAGCCCATTGGGCCTTAAGGTCCAAAACTATCCCGAAGTCTTTAACGAACTTATTCGTTTGATTAATTAACATATTAATTAATCCTTGCCATAATTAAATGATTAAACCATTTAATCATTCTTACTCATTTCCGTTTAATCTTCAATCTCCACCTTTTATGGTGTGCGATCCATTAGGTTCCTTTTAGCGAGGCAGTGGGCGATTAAAACCATTTTACATCGATTGTGAATTGAAACAATTTTCAATTGTCCCTTTAGTGATTACACACGTTTAGGGCTTCCACAAACCATGAGTGACACCTAGCAGAATATCATGGTTACCCAAGCTAATAAGAAGAGGATAGAGAACCTATTCAGTTTGGGATTACAAATGCAATACGGTCCTTCTCTAATCTAATACTCTTGACCACATTGTTTGGTATGATAGTTTATTTACTCATGTCTACTATCCAATGTGAATCGTTTGCTTATATGATTTCCTTGAATGTGATTTGGAACGCATTCCCCAATCTCATTCATACTCTGGCCAGAGATTCCAAATCATATCATAGAGTATTCTCCCTCAACTGTTTGAAGGTTAGAGATCCCTTGTTGCGCATTCACTTGTCTCCATAGCTAAGTGGCTTAACCCCAACGATGCCGTGACACCCCGAGGGGGTGAATTAGACATAATCAAAGATTAAGGACTTAACCACAAGACAACTGTGATGCCTCAGGTCAAAGGACTACTTTGCATTATCCCAACCATGAGTTCTCATGTGACATGGAATATAAGAACTCTTCGTTGATCACGTTCAGTGAACTCATTCTCTTATTGAGCACCTACGTACTTGTCTTGATGTCACACACACCAATGACTCGAGACTAGTCACTCTCCCTGAGAGAAGACACAGTACGTACTGATCTTAACGGACTGTCAATGCCCAATTGGTAATCCTATGATCAGGAACATTTAGGATGTGTCTACGAAAGAATGGTCTCATTAATCTAACTTCATTAGATTGCATTCTCCCAATCACATATTCCTTGGACTTTATCGTTTAAGCATATAACATTTATATGAGACGGCTCAAACAATAATCTTTGCCCTTTATATGTTAAACTAGATTAGTTTAACATTTGAAATGTCCGTAAAGTATCATCATATGATTGGTTTTAGGGCACATTTCCAACAATGTGATTGTGTAAATCCTAGGAAATATGAGAATGTATCTTATATTCCTATTAGGATTAGATTACCTATTAAATGTTGTAATCCTAAAGGGAAAGGTTTTACCCTTCCTACTACTATAAATAAAGGTACAATGGGGTGAGATAACACACACCCACAATTACACATCTCTCTATTCTTCTCTTTATTGCCGCACCCCCTCTCTCTCTAAGGCCTCCATAATTGTTCAGTAAATTATGTCTACAACAAAAGAAAGAAAGAAAGAATTAACCCTAATATGCGATCAAATAAACTGTTGATAAAGAATAAAAAAAAAACTTAGAGATTTTTGGTTGCTTCTATGATAAGAGTTGGATAAGGTGTTTTTTGGGGGTGCATAATTTTTTTTTATTTTTTATTTTTGAATAAAAGCAAGAAACATAAATGGGAAAGAGAAGAAAGTGAAGAGTCCTACGGCAAAATATAAAGGGAAAATTTGGGAAGAAAAAAATGCAACATGGGTGGTACATCGATATTTTTATATTAGGGGGGAGGGGAAATTCTGCTAAGTTACACAATGGGCAATCTAATTTAATATTGAATTCGCTATCCACGAGATTTGAACCTATGATCTCTCATTTCCAAGTGAAAAAGAATATCATCAGACCGTAGTACTGAGTGACAATTGATCTATGTATATTAATTAGTAGGAAAATAATTATGAGAATGTTAAATATAAAAGAATGGTAAAACATTATATCTAAGACTTGCTGATAGGAGCATATTTATGCGACTTAGTTGGCTTGTTCTTGTGCATTTATGTCGTGTTTCCTTAGTTATTTTAATGTTTAAAGTCATTTTCGTGTGTTTTCAGATTTTATGGACAAAGTAGGCAAGAAGATGCATTTTGGAGGCCTTTGGAGCATGTTTTGGGCTTGGAATGGATAGCAAATGCATGGGCCAAGTGGATGGACGAATTTGAGAACTAAAGAGGCCAAGAATATGAAGAATTATGGTCCAAAAGATGAAGAAAACAGCCCAAAAATCTGTCACCCCAACTTGCATTCCTTGCCATGCAAACCATATAGAATTCCCTTTGGATTCCATGTCATGCTTGATCACTCTTGTCCCCTACATAATTTCTAATTTCATGCTTCAATTCATTTAATTATTACACTCAATTGCTTAATACCTCATCTTCCCTTCACTAATTAGATTTTAGACAACATTTACATCCATTACATGCACCAATTGATGCTCCATCATTCACATTTGGAATCCAATGCCATGTGCAACACATGTTGTTGCACCTTTGACCCATTTTTTGACACATTTCACCTCCCTTTCCATCTCTATGCAATGTACACAATCATTCATGCTCCCTAGCTACAACACCACTCCATTTTACCCTTCACACTTTGCATCATTACTTCATTTTCACCCTTGGACCATTGCACACCACACACATAAATTGCCATGCATTTCATCCTTAACCTAACCTGAGTTTCTAAGGTTTTTGGGGCCTATAAATACATGTTTACACCCCTTGGCCAAAGGAAAATCCCCCATATTCATCATTTTATCACAAAAATTCGTCCATACACACCCTAGGAAGCAAAACACCCCAAAAACACCATTCTAGTGCCTAGAAAACATAACAGCCACTCCACCTTCTTCCACCCTCTTTGCCTAGTTCTCCACCACCCTCCAACCATCAAACACTCCTCCACACTCACCCTAAACCCTTCCATACCATTCCCCATCCATTCTACATCATAAAACTACCCAAAATCTGTCCATAACCCAATCTGCCGCAAGCAAGGGAAATGAGGAATCTTGGATGCACTTGCTACCAAGTTGGAGCATTTTAGGTGTTTTCTTTCCTTTGATTTTAATGTCTAATTTTATGTATCTTTGCTTTGTGAGTATGAGGAACTAAACCCCTCTTAGTTAGGGGGTGATTCGAAACCATGTTCATACTTGCAATATGATTTGATTACATCCAGTTGTGATTCATAAGTTGTGAATTCAATTTACTTATCCGATCGTATAAAAAATGATTTGTGTATGTTGGTTGAGAGTGCATGCTTAATTTTCATGCATGAATTTAACGCTAGAATATAAGGGAGTTTCACCTAATCGTTATGAACTTATATTCACAAGTAGTGAAGGTTGCTAGTCACAATCACGTTAAGTAAATTCTTGGCATAAGTTTCATGCAAATCATAGTAACGAGTGCCTCGTCAATGCTTATGTTTTTCATAGAACTTAATGATTCTTGCTTGTATCTCTATTATGCAATTCATGTAGGGAACTTGTAGGGAATGTTTTGGGTTGTCGTATGCAATCATCCAATCCAATAACTTGTGGAAAAACTGAGGGTTAATTAGTGCAATTCACGGTTAATTTGGGGCGTTGAGTATTCATAGCTTATCGAAAAGCAACTGGAAATCGTTTTGTATGCAAGTGTGACATATGTGGAGAAGAACCTCCTAGCTAATCTTCCATCCATAAGTTTCATTCAAATTCACTTATAATCTGTTTTGTTTTACAAAGTTGTTTTGTTTTCAAATTCATTAAAACCAAAATCCCCCTTTTACGTTATTGTTTCAAAGTGTTTAATTTCTGTTTTGGTTGTGTGTTAGAGTGTTTTGATTCACCCAAATTTGTCTAAGAATTTGTTTACTTTGTTCTTGTCTTAATTTAATTATTTTCGTCAAAAATCAACCCCATCTTATTTCTTTGAGTCATATTAATTAGAACTTGTCTTAGATTATGTTTTTAAGTGTTTTAGTTCATTAGAAAAACCAAAATTTGTCCAAGTTTGTGTGAGAGTCCCAAAATTGCCCAGATTGTGTTTTTAAGGTAGTTTTGAGTGTTTAGGGGCTGTTTTGAGTCTTTTTGTTTATCTTAGTATTTTAAAGTATAGTTTTGCATTCTTTGAGTCTAGTTTAGTGTTTTAAACTTTGTTTTTACGTTTTCAAGTCAGTTTCCAAGTGATTTAGCAATCCCTCCTAATCCCCGGCCTAGAACGATCCCTACTTAAATACTTTACTACAATTGATAAAAAGAGGGTTTAATTTGTGTGCTTATATATTTCGCATCAAATTTTGGCGCCGTTGCCGGGGATTAGCAACTTTGCTAATCTCTTGGATTGTTTTCTTTCAAATTATTGTATTTTGTTTAAGTTTCTGTTTAAGTTGCTGATTTGTTTTGTTTTCTTTGTTTTTAGGTACTAGTTTATGACCCGTAGCTCACAACCTGTTCGTGAGCATATCTCCGACTTTGACGGTGATTTTGAGAGGACTTTGACAAGGAAAAAGAAATTGCAAGAATCTAATCCTCCTAGTCCCGAGCCTGAATTAGAAGAGCAAGAAGTTGAGGTTGAAGAGAAGCCCACGGCACAAGTGGGTGGAGAAGAGCAAGGTATAACCATGGACAACCGTACGCTCAAGGAGCTTGCCGCCTCGGGTTTGGATAATGCCGCACCATTGTGTATCCAATATCCCATGGCTGCTCAAGGTAAAACTGAAGATTTCGAGTTAAAGTCAAGTTTGCTCCACCACATTCCAAAGTTCCATGGGCTGTCCATGGAGGATCCGAACAAACATTTGAAAGAATTTGAAGTGGTGTGTTCAAGCATGACTCCGGTTAACGTCGACGGAAGTATTTTGAAGATGAAGGCTTTTCCATTCTCTTTAATGGACAAAGCCAAGGATTGGTTATACGAGTTGGCTCCCGGTACAGTTACATCTTGGGAAAGTATGAAGAGGGCGTTTCTGGAGAAGTTTTTCCCAACTTCTTGCATCATTCTTCTTCGTAAAAAAATAAGTGGAATTCAACAAGATGAAGGTGAGTCTTTTCCTACATATTATGAACGATTTAAATCACTTGTTGCTTCTTGTCCACAACATCAGATGAAGGAGGAATTGCTTTTGCAATACTTCTACGAAGGGCTCCTACCACTAGAACGTCAAATGCTCGATGCCTCGGCAGGTGGAGCATTGGTAGACAAAACACCCATGGCTGCAAAAATCTTGATTGCTAATCGAGCATTGAACGTTCAACAATACGAGGGTGTAGGCCAAAGAGGACCCTTACGGCAACAAGTGCATGAGGTAAGTTCCACTTCCAATATTCAATCTCAGTTAGCTAATCTTACTTTTATTATTTCACAGATGGCCGAGGGAATGAAGATTCAAGGACCCATGGTGTGTGGTGTATGTTCTATCCAAGGACATGCTTCCGAAAAGTGTCCTCAACTCATCGAGAATGGTGGATGGGAGAGTGCTAATGCCATTGGGTTTCAAAGCCAAAATCAGCCAAGACATGATCCATACTCCAACACGTATAATACGGGGTGGAGAGACCATCCAAACTTCAAATGGAGAGAGCCACAACAAGCCCAACCACAAGGAGGCTTTAGGCAACAACCCCCGGGCTTCTACAACAACCCATACGCACCCCTTCAAGTCCAACCACAATCTGCCCCAAATAATTCAGGTAATGCTTTGGATAATAATACACTTGTTAAGTTACTAACCACTTTGACTAATGGGCAGGAAAATCAAAACAAAAGAGTGGACCAACTAGAGAAACAAATGGGGCAGATTGCCGACGTTGTTGGGCAAATTAGAGACCAAGGAAGGCTTCCTAGTTCTACCATTCCAAACCCGAAGGGAGGCTTTGAAAGTGCAAAGGCCATACTCTTGAGAAGTGGAAAAGAGATTGGGGCAGGTTCTTCATCAAAAACAGGTCACAAAGAGGATGAAAAACTTCAATTTGAGGAGGAGGAAGCATGCCCACCCACGGCAAAGGTGGACACGCCTATCCCGCAAGTGTCCATGGCCCCTAAACCTTCAAATCTGTCCAATAAGGGTAAGAATGTGTTAAATTCAATTCCTACTAATGTTTTTCCTTTGAATGTCCCATTTCCTAGCAGATTTTTGCAATCAAAGAACGAAGAGGAGGAAAAAGATGTTCTAGAGACGTTTAGAAAGGTGCAAGTCAACATTCCCCTCCTTGATGCCATAAAGCAAATCCCGAAGTATGCCAAGTGTTTAAAGAAGCTTTGTACAACAAAGAAATGTGTCCGGGAGAAAGAGGTGGTACATGTAAGTGAGAATGTCTCCGCCATCTTGCAACATAAACTACCCCCCAAATGCAAAGATCCGGGAAGTTTTACAATTCCGTGTGTCATTGGTAATACCCGTTTCAAATCTGCCATGCTTGATTTAGGTGCTTCTATAAATGTTATGCCATATTCCATTTATGCATCTATGAACTTAGGAGCATTGAAAAATGATGGTGTAATCATACAATTGGCCGATAGATCTAACGCCTATCCAAAGGGAGTTTTGGAAGACGTTTTAGTGCAGGTTGATCATTTAATCTTCCCAGCGGATTTCTATGTTCTCGAAATGGATGAATCAAACCATGCCCCTTCATTGCCCATCCTCCTTGGAAGGCCATTCATGAAAACGACTCAAACGAAGATTGATGTGGCCAAAGGATTAGTAACTATGGCATTTGGTGGTGACATGATTAGTTTTAAAATTTCTGAATCCATTGAGTCTCCTAATGTTGTTCATTCTTGTTGTGCCATTGATAAAATAGAAAATATAGGACCGGACCATTCAGCACTAGGCACAAAGGATGCATCAAGAACCATGCAAGACGAGGGAATTGGAGTGGCGCACAAGGACCATACGGCCACTGCTCTCAAAATGCTCAAATTGGCCGAACGCACCATGGGGAAGAATGTTCACATTGCTGCCACTTCATCACAACACATAGGTAAGCCACCTAATCCAAATCCAATTTCCATTAAAGTTGATAGGTGGTTCCCTTCTTTGGTGCAGGTACCCAAGCAAATCCCCGATGGTGGGTGTATGAACATGAACCTTAAGCAACACAACGCACCCATCAACAAACATCACTATCCATTTCCGTTCAAGGATGTAATCTATGAGAACTTTGTTGAGCATGTTGTGGAGGACATTCCCTTGCATGCCGTGGGCTCCAGTGGGGAGTAATTGTGTTCATCGTCCGGCTGGAAGACGTTAAAGCAAGCGTTTTAAGGGAGGCAACCCATTTATTCTGCTTGATTGTCAATTTTATTACTTGTTTAATTATTTTTTGTTGTGATTTTCTATTTTGAAACATTAACAAATATGCAAAGGATTTTAACATTAAACTTCGTGGAAATGAACAGCAAACTGGGAAATAAAGAAACATAGCATAATACAAGAGGGAGCCTTCACAAAGGCTGCTTGGGAGAGGTCGCAGTAGTCGGCGGAGTTGTAGTAGTCGGCGGAGTCTCAGCAGTCGGTGGGGCCACGGAAGGAGGAGGTATCGGAGGTTGATCAGTTGGAGCTTCACTACGCGGTGCCGCCCCAGAAGACGAAGGCAGATGCGGTTGGAACAAACCCACAAACCTCCGGTGATCAAGTAAAATCTGACCATCATTTTCCTGCAGCTGGTCAATTTTCCTCTTCATGTTTGTGGCATAATTGTGTGCAAGCTTGTGCAATTGTTTATTTTCATGCTTGAGTCCTCTAATCTCCTCTTTGAGACTCTGTATTTCAGCCACCAACGATTCAACGTGACGGGTTCGAGCAAATAGGCGTTGGGCCATGTTGGACACAGAACCCGCACACTGCACGCTAAGAGCCAGAGACTCCTTAACCGCCAATTCATCAGACCGTCTAGCGAGCAGTCTGTTATCTCTGGGGGTGACAAGGTTTCTGGCCACCACCGCAGCGGTCATGTCATTTTTCATCACCGAATCCCCAACGGTGAGAGGACCAGTAGAGGATATGAGGGACGGGCGCCATATGTTGTCTAGAGAAGGAGGGGCTGCTCCTTTATCAAGGTTCAAGTCAAAACGACGGTCGGAAGGGCCAGACATTTTTCAGAGGTGTTAAAGAAAGAGGAGATCGGACAAGTCAAGATCGTAGAAGTGCAAAACGGGAGTTTTTACAGGCAGAAATTCAAGTGTGCTTTGAACGTCCTGCATACCTCTATAAAAATCAGCACGCGATGGGATTTCAGAGATCGAAGAGGTGAGCTCAGAAATCGAAGAAGCCATTCGGAGATCGAAGAGGCGCCAGCTTTCTCAAAAGTTGGGCTTGCTCACAAACCACCAATTCCAGATACCGAAGAGTGTCAACTGTCTCAGCCTCGTCAGCACCCATCACACACAACTCAGCTTTGCGAAAATCACGGGCAGTCTGTCGAAGCACCGATTCCAACCATCTGTCTCTCTCAGCCTCGTCAGCACTTGTCACATGCAATCTCTGCCCTCAACGAAGCTCAGAACTCGAAGCGTAAATTCCGGATATTAAAGAGGCCTCTGCTTTATTGAGACGTGTCAGCATCTGTCAATTTGCACATCTGCGTTGCGTATATCACGCGCAATCTGTTGAAAATTTTTGGAGAAGCGGAATGCACGTGAAAACTACTATTAAATTATCCCAGGCTTGCCGACACGAGTAATGGAACAATGCCTTCTCAGCCATTAAGAAAATTCTATAAATGTTGAACTTCAAAGTGAAGCAGTCTCACCCAACTTTCAGCCTCACTTAACCCTTCATCCTCTCTGAAATGGCTTTCCAACAAACCCTCTCAAGTCACTCTGTATTTTTCATCCCCTGGGATACCCCTGCAAACAACCCATCCAAAGCATAAGTATTTCATATCATAAGGGTTGAGAGCAAGAGTATCTCATATCATGCTTTCTCCCTGTCCTTTCTCCAGCCAGCTCTTGCTCTCGGGTACTCATCATCTTATGCTTTCTCTTTGTCTCTCACTTATAAGGGAAGTAAAGATGATACCTCGAAGCATGTGGAGACAACGTGCTGATTCATCCTCAACTAGGGACAAGGAGAAAGAAAGCAAGAGGTGGGCACTTGGAAAGATTGAAGAAAGAAACAGACCAACACCTCTCCCTCGTGCCTGCCCGTTGTGCAGAAGAAACAAGCAGAGAAGAATGCAGCTTGCACAATCATCCCAGCGGAAGGAGTCTGAGATGAAGAACTAGAGAAGCTGCCACATCTGCTTGGAGAACAAATAAGGAATTGCAACATCGCCAAAGAGAAAAGTTTCGCCGTACAATTCCAATCCAGTTCAAGATCAAAGCTGTGGAAAGTCAACAAGATCAACTATCTCTAAAACCAGATTTGCGTTCTTAAACTCTACTCTGTCTGGTTTTTACTTTGCCATATTTGTCATGTTTATTTGTCGTTTATTATTTGCTTGTTTTTGGTTGAGTATATGCTTGAAACATTGAGGACAATGTTTGATTTAAATGTGGGGGGGGTAACCATTGTTTTACATGAAATTCATAGAAATTTATCACCCATTACTTCTAGTGTTGTTCCTTGTTGTTTTAAGTATTTTTTAAGCTGTTTTGGAGTGTTTCAGTGTGTTTTGACATAAAAATCCGAAAATTCATAAAAATTTGAAAAATTGTTTTTGAAAATCCAAAAAAGAGTTGTTTTTGTGCGCTTATTTGTGTCTTAGGGTACCTTCCAACACAATGATAAGGATTCGGTTTGTAATTGCATGACTGTTAAAGAGAGTTGTAAACATGGATGAAAGTTTGATTTACTCTTTATTTATGCGTGGTTGTGGTTATAACTTATGAAATCACATGTAATCATAAAAGAAAAAAAAAAATTAGTTTTTGTAACATGCTTGAAGGAAAGAACTCAAACTAACGCAACAACCTTGTGAGACTTGAGCTTAAACGTTTATTTGGAGAGTTAAAATCTATGCATTCTTGTTTTCTAAAGTCGTTGCATGATCTCATTATTCTTTGCTTGGTTATTACTTAGAAGGCGTTTCATCATTTAGTTCCAAATGCTAGAACTCATGCCTATTTCATTCAAAGCATGCTATTGATTTGCATAAAACATATTCAAGATGAAGTTGTGTAGTTACCACCACCAAAGCCAAACTGCCATGTATCCCATATCGTTATATGTTTAAGTTAACCCCATTGAGCCTTGATAGCCTACATTCTTTGTTAAACCACATTATCCTTACCTAGCCTAGTTTAGGACCATCCATACCCTTGTTCTTGAAGCATAGTAAAGCATGATTCAAATTGAATTTCTTTTGATTAATGTATGGCAGAAAACAAGTGTGGGGGAAGTGTGAGTTATTATGCTTGTTGAAAAGAAAAGAAGAGTTGAAAAAAAAAAATGCGAAAAAGAGTTTTAAAGTGCTGCTTGTTGAAGAAAGGGTCCAAAACATAGAATTCGGCCCTAAATATTGTTTGAATTTTCCCTTCGTTTCTAAAAGCTGATTTCTGCAATCTAAGTGAATTCTAAGTTTCAATTTCATTACTTTACTTGCTATTGCTTTAAGAACGATTGTTATCCTTATCCGTCATTTGTTAGCCATCACCCCAAGCCCCGTTACAACCCTTAACTTCATCTTGAGTGTCATGCGTTTCAATATGTGGAGTTTGAAATTGATATGAGCATATGGTGTCACTGGTTCTCGCATCTAAGTAGTAGCATTCCATTCATGAGATCATATCTAAACATGCTTATTAACTCCAGAAATTGCTTTCTTTGTGATACATATATGTGAGCGTTCGTTTTCATATCTACATCAATCTTCTCACATATAACTAGTATAGGGTGTGTAGTTAGAAAATCTGAGTGAAAATTGAGTGCATATCTTGTAAGGAATTGAGTGATTTCTCTAAGGCATGTTACTACATCAAAAACATTGTTTTAATCGATTAATTGTGAACAAGTAAGTAGTGACTATGATTAAGTACATGTTTAAGTGTGAAGATGATTCAAATCTGTGGGGATAATGATTTTTAACATGTCATATGCATTGGAATCCCTGAGGCAAATGTTGGAAGGTTTAGGTTGTATTTTATTTGTTTTGTTTTGTTTCGTTTTATTTCTTTGTTTGCTCGAGGACTAGCAAAAGCTAAGTGTGGGGGAATTTGATAGGAGCATATTTATGCGACTTAGTTGGCTTGTTCTTGTGCATTTATGTCGTGTTTCCTTAGTTATTTTAATGTTTAAAGTCATTTTCGTGTGTTTTCAGATTTTATGGACAAAGTAGGCAAGAAGATGCATTTTGGAGGCCTTTGGAGCATATTTCGGGCATGGAATGGATAGCAAATGCATGGGCCAAGTGGATGGACGAATTTGAGAACTAAAGAGGCCAAGAATATGAAGAATTATGGTCCAAAAGATGAAGAAAACAGCCCAAAAATCTTTCACCCCAACTTGCATTCCTTGCCATGCAAACCACATAGAATTCCCTTTGGATTCCATGCCATGCTTGATCACTCTTGTCCCCTACATAATTTCTAATTTCATGCTTCAATTCATTTAATTATTACACTCAATTGCTTAATACCTCATGTTCCCTTCACTCATTAGATTTTAGACAACATTTACATCCATTACATGCACCAATTGATGCTCCATCATTCACATTTGGAATCCAATGCCATGTGCAACACATGTTGTTGCACCTTTGACCCATTTGTTGACACATTTCACCTCCCTTTCCATCTCTATGCAATGTACACAATCATTCATGCTCCCTAGCTACAACACCACTCCATTTTACCCTTCACACTTTGCATCATTACTTCATTTTCACCCTTGGACCATTGCACACCACACACACAAATTGCCATGCATTTCATCCTTAACCTAACCTGATTTTCTAAGGTTTTTGGGGCCTATAAATACATGTTTACACCCCTTGGCCAAAGGACAATCCCCCATATTCATCATTTTATCACAAAAATTCGTCCATACACACCCTAGGAAGCAAAACACCCCAAAAACACCATTCTAGTGCCTAGAAAACATAACAGCCACTCCACCTTCTTCCACCCTCTTTGCCTAGTTCTCCACCACCCTCCAACCATCAAACACTCCTCCACACTCACCCTAAACCCTTCCATACCATTCCCCATCCATTCTACATCATAAAACTACCCAAAATATGTCCATAACCCAATCTGCCGCAAGCAAGGGAAAGGAGGAATCTTGGATGCACTTGCTACCAAGTTGGAGCATTTTAGGTGTTTTCTTTCCTTTGATTTTAATGTCTAATTTTATGTATCTTTGCTTTGTGAGTATGAGGAACTAAACCCCTCTTAGTTAGGGGGTGATTCGAAACCATGTTCATACTTGCAATATGATTTGATTACATCCAGTTGTGATTCATAAGTTGTGAATTCAATTTACTTATCCGATCGTATAAAAAATGATTTGTGTATGTTGGTTGAGAGTGCACGCTTAATTTTCATGCATGAATTTAACGCTAGAATATAAGGGAGTTTCACCTAATCGTTATAAACTTATATTCACAAGTAGTGAAAGTTGCTAGTCACAATCACGTTAAGTAAATTCTTGGCATAAGTTTCATGCAAATCATAGTAACGAGTGCCTCGTAAATGCTTATGTTTTTCATAAAACTTAATGATTCTTGCTTGTATCTCTATTATGCAATTCATGTAGGGAACTTGTAGGGAATGTTTTGGGTTGTCGTATGCAATCATCCAATCCAATAACTTGTGGAAAAACTGAGGGTTAATTAGTGCAATTCACGGTTAATTTGGGGCGTTGAGTATTCATAGCTTATCGAAAAGCAACTGGAAATCGTTTTGTATGCAAGTGTGACATATGTGGAGAAGAACCTCCTAGCTAATCTTCCATCCATAAGTTTCATTCAAATTCACTTATAATCTATTTTGTTTTACAAAGTTGTTTTGTTTTCAAATTCATTAAAACCAAAATCCCCCTTTTACTTTATTGTTTCAAAGTGTTTAATTTCTGTTTTGGTTGTGTGTTAGAGTGTTTTGATTCACCCAAATTTGTCTAAGAATTTGTTTACTTTGTTCTTGTCTTAATTTAATTATTTTCGTAAAAAATCAACCCCATCTTATTTCTTTGAGTCATATTAATTAGAACTTGTCTTAGATTATGTTTTTAAGTGTTTTAGTTCATTAGAAAAACCAAAATTTGTCCAAGTTTGTGTGAGAGTCCCAAAATTGCCCAGATTGTGTTTTTAAGGTAGTTTTGAGTGTTTAGGGGCTGTTTTGAGTCTTTTTGTCTATCTTAGTATTTTAAAGTATAGTTTTGCATTCTTTGAGTCTAGTTTAGTGTTTTAAACTTTGTTTTTACGTTTTCAAGTCAGTTTCCAAGTGATTTAGCAATCCCTCCTAATCCCCGGCCTAGAACGATCCCTACTTACATACTTTACTACAATTGATAAAAAGAGGGTTTAATTTGTGTGCTTATATATTTCGCATCACTTGCAATGTGATGGGTTTTAAGTGGATTGTAATGTCACTTAGCATGCACCCTCACATGTAATAAATTTTCAAGTCTAACATATGGAAAGCTAGGGGTGGATTTTTTTGCCAAATTACCGTGCCAACTGAATTGCCAACCGTACCATACCGATTTTGTGCCAAATTTTTTGTACCAATCGGTAATGGTACGGTATTGTACCGTACCGAAATTTCATGGTACGGTCTTGGTAATAGATACCATTACAAGGTTCTAAAAGTCGCTAGGCGCTAGTCGGGTGGCGGGCTGGGGCCTAGCGCCTAGGCAGCTAGGCGGGAACCTAGGCGGACTAGGCGGATTTAAGTAAATCTATCATATTTCAGGTAAATAAGTGTCTGCTTCTACTTGAAATATATATAATTTCATCATAAACTATAAAATAGAATGCATATATATTATGAAGTATTGGAACATAATGAAAACATGTGAAATAAGGATATAATGTTTGTTCATTCAAGTATGCAACAAGTCTCTTACAATTTATTGGAAAAAAAAAAAACAAAATGCAAAATGAAAGTTATGTATTTTCTGTCTAAGTGAGTTGCAACCTAGGTGGGTCTAGGCGGGCTAGGCGGGTGCCTAGGTGGTCTAGGCGGTGGGCTAGGGCCTAGGCATTAATCGGGGCGGTGGGCTGGGGCCTAGCGCCTAGGTGGGGCCTAGGCGGCGCTAGGCGGGGATTTTTAGAACAGTGCCATTACCACGGTATTACCGTACCATACCAAAAATACAATATAATATGTCATTTATAAATTATATAATAGATAATTATATAACACATATTTATAATATTCCAATAATTTGAAAATAAAACCCTACTTATATTAGTATTGTTGTTGTTGACTTTGATCTCTTGAAATTGTGGAAATCAAACAAAAAGAGTTCCTAATTCTTTCACAAATAGCCAAAATATCTTTGTAACCCCCACTTCTATTGTTGCTAGTGAAAATGCATTTAGCCTTAGGATGACGGTTGTGGACCCTTTTAGGGTATCCTTGACTCCTAAAATAATGGAAGCACTAGTGCGTAGTAGTGGTTGGCTTAGGGCAGATGAAGTAAACTTCTACAAGGAATCAACCAAAGATATGCTTCAATTTTACAAGGAAATAGAAGAAGAGAAAACAAGAAAGATATGCTTTATTTTTTTTAGTAAATTTGTTATTAAATGGTTTTCAACTTTAATTCTTCTTGCTACTAATTAATATGTTTTCTTTGTTTGTAATGTAGACTTGACACAAACTCAATCTTCTACAAGTTCAATGTCTCCTCCAAAAGCTTCGACATCTCAAGCTTGAATAACTGATCAATGAATTCTCCTTTTTGAAGTTTACTTCCAATTTTCATTTGGTTTGAAACTTTAATTTCTATTTGGATTGTTAACTTCTATTTGTTTTGGTTCGTAACTTCTATTTGGATTATAAACTTAATTTTCATGATGAATCTTGATGCATCATTTGAATTATTATGTGTGTGAATTGTGAATGATGAATTTAATCTATAATGTATGAGATAAAGGTAAAAAAAAAAAAAAGTTTTGCCCTTGAATTGGGTTAAAAAAACAAAAACAGATTTTGTCCCGAAACAAAATGGCAATTACCATTGCCATACCATGCCAACCAAACTTTTGGCAATACCGAACTTTGGTATACCGAAAGTTTGGTATGGTAATGGTAATAGATTTTACCAAACCAAAAGTTTGGTACGGTAATTGGTACAAGGGTTTTGGTACGATAACCGTACCAAACTCACCCCTATGGAAAACACAAGTTGGGTGACATGGAGAACGTGTGGCAATTGAGCTTCACACAACACACATTGGACAATGTGCTCTGATACCATAAAAAAAAAGTTGTGTTTTTACGATAAAACTAATTGTTAATATAACAAGTAACCCAACTGCTTAAACACATACAAAATCTTTTCTTTTTATGATGAAATACCACAACAAAAGGTTTAATTTCTAAATAACAGGAGAGCTGCTTTGTTTTTTTTCTTTTTTTTTTTTTTTGTATTCGACCAGGTCTTAATTATTTGAGTTTAAAGAAAACTTAGAAAAGTCAAATGATTCTCGTGACTTTGACTCTGGAGCAGGATAAGGTAATGGGTTTTCTTTAACAATGAGACTTCTTTGTTTGAAAATAGTGTACAAATCAAGTTTTCGCTACGGATTAATCAACGGTTAAATTTCTAATTATTCTTTGACAACAAAAAAAAAAATCTAATTATTTAAAAACTTTTTAGTTAAAATAGTCTCTAAAATTGACATAATTTCTTACTTTAGTCTGTGATAATTAAAATCGATAGAAGTGGTTTCTGAGCTTATCCACCGTAAATCATTTTGGTCATTATGTAAAAAATCTGTCAATATCCTCATTAAGTGGAGAGGTTGGTTCGACAAAAATACCTTTAAAAAGGTGATTACGTGAAAATTTAATGAGGATAATGACAAATTTTTCATGGAATGACCAAAATAATTTACATGAGACAAACACAGGATCACTTTTATCAATTTTCATTTTTAGAGACCAAAATAAAGAGTTATATCCATCATAACCATTTTAACTAAAAAACCATTACCCAAATTATTTCTCCTGAATCATGAGGTTTTGGGATATGAGAGGAAGCAATGTTCTCCTTCTAACAGCCATTGAAGTGAACCCTATATATATATGAAAAGATTAATTATATCATTGCGCCACATATGGACATTAGTATTCTTATTCCATTTTTTGTCGCACTCTTTACTCTTTACTAGAGGATTTTTCTCTCTAAATTCATGGGTTTCTTAGAAAGAAAATGAAGAAAGAAGTTGCAGAAGAAGTTGAGGAATCAATTCATATGGAAATGGTGTCAAATTGTCAATCTTTAGATCTAACGTCCTAAGTGGAATGTCATGTAATCAAATTTGGAGGTAGGTATAAGCTTCGACCGATATGTCAATCCTATGTGGATTGACATATGAATTTTCATATGTCAAATTTGACAATTATTGTAGGAATATGTAAATACGAGATCGAATCCACTGAGGTTGATTTAACAATTTAATCCTATAACTATTTCTTAAGGAATTGAAATAAAGAGTGCGTTTGTACCGAAGAAGAATTAAAATTAACAATGATTAAATAGAAATATGATTGAGAACAAATGTAATAAAACACTAAGGCTTTGATTCCACCACTAATTATCATACCCTAGTATCCAACTATCAATCATCAGATTAATGAAAACAATTTCCATACATATGTTCGTACAGGGGCGGAGGCACTCTAAGGCCACCATAGGCCAAGGCCTACCCTCACTAAGGATCCCCCAACTAACCTTTCTAAATAATTATGTATTATATTTGGATCAACTTAATATTATACTTCTTTTAGTTTACACAAAACTCTTAATTGCTATTCACTAATAGTTAAAATAAGAAGTCTCTTTTGCTTTTCAATCCCAACAACACTTGTCCTAAAAATAAATTTACAATCTTATTTTATAAACAAATCAAGAGCTCTTAAAATTAAAATCTAAAGTCTAGTTTAGTTTTATCAAAAAAAATACTCTTTTACATTGCCAACTGAAGAATAATAAACTTTGAGTTTCTCCTTCTCCGCTTCTTAAAATATTATATATTTTATCTTTGCTCTCTTTAACTTTTTACTATATTTTTAAAATTTCATATATTTTGTTCACCAAATTCCTAATCCATAATTCTCATTTTTTGTTCGGAAATTCCCAATCTATTATAAATTGACTTGGAGTGATGCTATAGATAGCTTCTACTTTAGCCATATTTTGTGACCACATGATTGTATAGTACTTAATGGTTGGACTACTTCTTTAAATCACCAAAGAAGGAATCCAATCATCAACGGGGTCACATTATGTGGTTTCTAAAATATGGTCTAAAAACATAGTATCCATTGCATTTTTCATTGACTTGAGAATGGAAGGTTAACTTTGACATAGAAATAACATTTAGAGCCTAAAAAATAATTAGCTTACAACTCCAAGCATGCATTATTTAATTTTTTTCACATTTATGTGAGGCCCCTCCTCACCTAAAATCCTGGCTTCGCCAGTGTGTCCGTAGTCAGGTACACATGCCAATAATTTCTCAAAGAGATGTGAATTTTACCATGGTCAGGCTTAAACTCAACTATTCCTATGGTCTATATATCCATGGTCCGGTATGCACAAACAAGTAGAAATCCAAATAAGCACGGTGAGAAACAAATTAACTACTTATCAACTTGGTCACGTCAAACATTTTCTAGGAAGCAACACAAACCAATATTCGTTTACAGTCAGATCAAAATATAAGTTTATGATTCTCAATCACAAAGCATTAATAGAATCCAATTCATGGTCTGAAATAAATTCATATGCATATACTTTCAATATCAAAATCCTAGGCTATGGTCAAGCACAAACAACCAAATCCTAGGCTATAATTTCAACGAGTGAATAAAAATTAATCATCAATATGAAATTCATGAATCAAACAATCAAATAACTAAAGTACTCATAACTGGGGCTTCCTCTTATAGCCCTAGCTAAGATTTTAGAACCCCATGAACGATGAATATATAAAGTAAAACTGAAGAAGAGAAACCAAAGTGCTGCTACTTTACCACTGCCTTGTACCACGCCAGAAGAAGTCCAAGTCCTCTTTTGTATCTTCCGTCCCTTTTATATCCTCTGGGAAAAAAGTGAGTCCAAACCCTACACGTCCAGCCCACTTACAATTTGATTTGCTTTCAAATCTTCTTATTAAAGCTAGAATCCATTTGGGAATAGGAAAGTGAAAACACGTTCTCCACGTTGAGATTATTTCCTTTTTCATTCTCCAATTTCATTCTTTTATTGCACTCACCACTCCAAATATTAAGCATCCACGGCTTGGAAATGAAATAGAGAAAGTAATTCCTTGTCTTCAAGTGTGAAGTTGAGAAGCCCTCTTTGGTCACCACCATCTTTTAGTCCAAATAAATAGGAATCACACCACCGATTGATCTTCAACCTAAAAATGAAATAATAATTAGTTAAATAGGTGAAGTCAATGTAAATAGGAAGACTAAAACGTAAAGAATGTATTAAGATCATGTTAAACTCCACTTTTTATCAATACACATCACAATACTTATAAATTACAAAATTAAAGTAGTTTAGCTCCAAATAATCAAAATCAAGCACTAATAAATATAAATATAAGGGTAACATAATAATTCTGTGTCTATCAGGAAAGATGATGTCAAATTTGACATATGAGGAAAGGTAATGTCAAATAACTTTTTAATTATTTTATTGTGTGGTCCCTTTAATACACCAATTATAGATCTTGAAAAATTATTTTAATTAATTTCTTTTCAAAAATGGGTCCTATAAATATCATTTATAATAAAAAAACATATGGGTTGGAGGAAGAGAAAACTTGACAGTTGACACTGCTATGCCAGTCATCAAATTAACATTTAATATTTATCTTTTGACATCTCTATTTTTTTTTTTGTTAAACGCTAGATTTTGTTAGATTAGATGTTAGATTAACCATCACCTGGATTTAAACCTTGACCATCATGTAAAAGTTCAACACTTTTCTATCATTGTAGTAAATGACCACTTGCCTTTCGATGTTTCCATTTGAGATGGTCTAATATACACGGTGGAGTTCGATCTTCTAGCGACAAGCCCACTGGATCACGCTTTGGTCACCTTAAAGCCCAAGAAGAATTTCAAAACCGCATCCTTCGCTCCTGCCCCTCCAATGCTTGCAGCTTAAAGCCTAAGAGAGAAATTGTGGGCCGGGTTACAAACAACCTGCGGAGGGATATGTTATATAATCATGTGGTATATTCATTATTCAGCATGAAAATATCAATCGTGTGGCAAATTCAACTTACTCTAACATAGATGTATATCTTAGATGGTTTTATATTTTTCACTTGTTTTTACAACAAAAATAAAGCCGAATCGACTAGATAATGCTGGTCGTTTACTTCTCCAATTTTGTTCGACTTTTCCAAATCACTTTGGATTGATTTTGGGCGCCCAACTTCTCATGGATTAACAGAAGCTTTAAGCATTTTCTTTGTTCTCTATTTTTTCCTAGTGACATGAATCTTGATCGCATGTATTGACATTAGTTCGGTTGTGGTCTTATTTTCCAAACTACAATAATTGTGTACACAAAGATGAGTGATCCACAACAATAACAAAACATTTTTCCACTAAGTGAGGTCGGCTATATGAATCCTAAAACGTCATTGCGCTCGGTTCTGTGTTCATCCACCAAAATTAAATATCCATGTTGATATTTGGATGTACATATGTGCCACATTTTTTGTCGATTGTCACTTTGATGAGATCAATTTCTCGTCTCTATGTGAGAAATGATAGTTCTCAAAGAACGTTGCGAATTAGCATTGGTACATTTAGTTTTGTCTCATCTAAATATGCATATACAAGCTATATGTGATGCGACTACAAATTATCAAATATGTTTCTTGAGAGATGTATAGGTTTTCAAAATATGGACTACCCAAAAGTTGAAACAATTAAAGTTTAAGCCATATCGAAACACTACTATATACGAGGTGACAATCCCATTCTCTATATAATTCATCTTGGAAGATATATCTATCCCATAATCGACAAAGAAAGACCTCGAAGAGGCATTGATACCATAAAATCAATTCATTTTGCAAGCTCTGCAAGCACATCCACATGAAAATTGTTAGATCACGAATTTGAGATAATCAATTGTTTTTATTTTAGTAGCTACTCATATCATTAAAGACTATATAATACTTAATCATGTTTTTCATAAATGTAGATCAAGTAAAGGCCGAAGTGGAAAGATGCAAATTTCTTTTCTGAGTGCTGTTGAAAACGTGTAAAAAGGGAACTTACAGCTCCAAACCTAGTAGAGATATGATTGTTCTAAATAATTTTTTTTAGTTAAACGTGACTTATAGCACATGTTCAATGTACGTTATAACTAATGGAGTATGCATTCTACATGAGAATTTCAAAGCATTGAAAATGTCATTAAATTCTTTATCAAAATTTTCAAGCTAAGAGGTTGAAGCTTAAAATACGTACTCAAAATCAACACATTACACTGTAGATAAATTGAGTATTTTCTTTAATTCAAACTAAAATTATATTGTTTAGAACATATCTCCCAAAATACAAAGATTTGTATAAACGGTTGATATTTTCCATGAATTTTACTAAAATGCTCCCAATATCTTTCGAAGGTAATATGCTAAACCCTTTTCGAAGGATAAATTAGAGTTTTCTGCAATTTTTCAATACTTTTTATATTAAACACTGGTTTCTTGGGAGCTTTAATGACAATGACTTGGGTTAAGTTTATTTTGACCAAAAGTCATCATATTTAGCCATTTTCTCTTATTTCCCAACCTTTTCCTCCTCTTTCTTACCTTGTTATGTCTATTTTCTCTGGGATGTAGTTACTCTAAGCCTACGTCTCAGTGTTCTTTGATTTTTATCTCAGTTTATCATGACCTTGTCACAGATCTGTTATTTTCCTCTCCAAATACTATTCATCACTGTGTATCCTCTACCATCTACCTTTGCTTCTTAATTCTTTGGGTGTTTCCTTCAAGGATCTTCTACGACAACACAACTTGGATGTTAGTAGCTTTTAGGGTGCATTTTGACTATTTGATAGGATTATGGGAGCGGTCATAGCATAGGTGGCTTGCCGACCTTATTTTTCGTTCATCCATTTGGTTCGTTAGACTTTCTTCTAGGAGGTAGTGGCTTTGCAATGATGGTGTTACTGGATATTGTGTAGCTAGTTGTTTGCTTTTTTCGATCCTTGCGTTTTTTTCGGCTAAATCGCCAAAATAGTCTCTGAGATTTGCGTAACTCATCACTTTGGTCCTTGAGATTCCAAATTGATAAAAGTGGTCCTAGAGATTGTCCACCATCCATCATTTTGGTCTTTTCGTTAAAAACTCCGTTAAGTGTCCCAGAGCTCTTGGCCGGAAGTTTGGGTAATTTTCAAATCTTCATAACTCAATCGTTTCTTAACCAAATTCGACCCATAATATATCAAAATGAAGATAGGAAAGTGTAGAATATGATTCTACCTATTCCAAAGCCCAATGGTTACTGGATATGGCAAGAAAATAGCCTCAAAGTTGACTGGTCTGAGCGAAAAATTGAAAACTCGCCAGAAACTGGGTAAACTTTAAATGTTCATAACTTCTTCAATACGCAACGAAATCAAGTGATTCAAAAACAAAAATCATACATATCAACGAGATGAAGACAATGTACCTTTTTTGATGGCTAAATCGCCGTGGTTTGGCCGAAAAATGGCACGAAAGTGGCTATCTTGGTCTTGAGTTAGTCACTTTCGAGCTATTGTTCGGCCAAACCACGGCGATCTAGCCATTTAAAAAGTACCATTATCTTCCTCTCGTCTAGAAGTATGATTTTTGTTTTTGAATCACTTGATTTCATTGAGTATTGAAGAAGTTATGAACGTTTAAATTTTACCCAGTTTCGAGCGAGTTTTCCAGCTTTCGCTCGGACTAGTCAACGTTGAGGCTATTTTCCGGCCATCTTCGGCAACCATTAGGCTTTGAAATAGGTATTATCTTATTCTACACTTTACTATCTTCATTTTGATATATTATGGGTCGAATTTGGTTAAGAAACGATTGAGTTACGAAGCTTTGAAAATTGCCCAAACTTCCGGCCAAGAGCTCCGGGACACTTAACGGAGTTTTTAACGAAATGACCAAAATGATGGATAATGGACAATTTTAGGGACCACTTTTATCGATTTGGAATCTCATGGACCAAATTGATGAGATGCAAATCTCAAGGACAATTGTGGCTATTTACCCGTTTTTTTTCTTTTTGTTACTATGAGCTGCCTCATTTGGCCCTATTTGATTGTAATTTCCTTATGTGGAGTTGGGTTTTATTTGGATGTCTTGGACTCTTTATTTGGATGGTCCTTACCTTTCTTTTTTAATGAAATTTACTTTAACAAAAAAAAAGTACGTAATTAATTGCACAATCTTTTTTGTTTTTTTTTTTGGATAAACAAAGAGGCAAATAGCCGAACCAAAAAAAAATTACAAAATAATATTGCGAGGTTGGAAGACCTAGAAATATCACACAATAATTGCACAATTTTTTTTTTGTTCAATATATCATATTTATTAAAAGAGAAAATAATTACAAAGAGAGAAAAGCCAAAGAAAGAGAGCCCAAAAGAAACAAACACATTACAAAGACCCAAAATAGAAGAAAAAAATAGAATTAACACAAAGTTCAGGCCAAACCTACAACACAAAATTGAAAACCATATATCTGACAAGAAAACATAGTAGCCACACTAACAGTTTGTATACAACAGCCGCGCGCACCATCATCTGAAGTCCACAACCACCAAAGAGAAACCAGTAACTAGAAGAGCAAAAACCACGAACCCAAAATAAAGGTGAACTTGCATGAGCGCAAGAACTGAAACCTACATATACTAAAGTGAAACTTTGGTCAAGCTACTGGACCGAAATTATTTGGGTTTACAATTGACATTGGGCTTTGTAATGATAGAGGCCCAACGATGCAAAGATAAAATAACAGATTGGGCTCGGGCATGCTAATAGACCTAAGAGGAATTAGAAGCCATGTCAGCAAACGTATAGGCCACATACTTGTGTTTAAAGTGATGGGCAACAGAGAACAACTTACTACCAGCCAAAAAGCACTTTTCAAGAGCATAAATAAGTAAATAGGTGATGACTCACTGCTCTCCGAAAGATATTAGCAAAATGCAAGACCTGAGCTGTATGGCCAAATTTTCTATAAAAGCTAAAAGAGACATCAGAGACAAGGACACTTAACCAATCAATCAAAAGACATACAAGCTTTGCTCTCAAACAAGTTTTTACCCAAAAAGCTGCACTTTGTCCATATCTTGTCATGTTTAAGTTGTTTTTCCCCATAGAAAGTCATTTTTCCTCAAGTTTAGAAGCTGTGCTACCTCCCTTTAGTGTTGTAGTATTGATTCCCTTTAGTAAAACTTATATAGTTTTCAACCCTCACTGCCTACAAACCCTTGTAAACACAAAGATAAGTGGTTGCAAGAAATTCAACCTTGCCCTTCAAGGTTAAATCTTGTCTGAATCTCTTTTGTTTGCGTTTATACATAGTAGATATGTCGTTTAATGCATTTTCCTTTATGTACTTCAGTCATTTTCAACTGTTTTACACTTAAAGATCTCATTTGCAATCAAATATGGGTAACTTAATGAACCTAAAGAAAACTTTGATCAAGGACATGGTTGGAAGGGCCCTAACCCCCTTCATCTTGGACATACAATGTTATGAATTAAAGGTACTTGTTTACAAGGCAAGAAAAAGAACTTAATGCAAACTTAACCCATTTGTGACAATTCTTTGATAAACAAGAAGTTTAAATAACTTGTGGCGCAAATAATTAACCTAATTCACACCTATTCAACAATCTGTTATATAAAGATAACAATGGCACGCACAATAAACTAATAATTCAGCATACCAAATAGCAAGATCTTGCCTGATAGGCAAGAAAGAGCCATTTCCCTAGAGAGTTGTGCGAATGACCAGATCCAAAAATCCTGCCCGAACATAGTTTTGGCACGCCTAGTAGGACAATACATTGATAGCTTTGTATGCCAAGAATGGGAAATGAACGAACATTCCGGTGGAAAGTTGAGTTTAGGTAACCCCTTGGCTAACATGACAAATCACCTGGAACATTTCCTTTCATTACACAGCCCTGCGATTCTGAAGAGCCTGACTTCTTCTGAGAAGTTAGGTGGAAAAGTTACTAATAAAGATTTGCAAGCTACTATGATTCAAGCACTGAGAAGTATGGAGAAGATTGCAAGAACTGAGAAGTATGGAGAAGATTTCTCTAGAGACCAGAGGAAGGGTTGGTAGACTCTGTTCCTTAATAGGGACTCTGTAGAGAAAGCTAGAGTTGGAGTACTTTACACCAAAGGATGGCTATATCAAATAATTGACTAGAGAACCAAATCCAGAGAAAGAACCAATGATTCATTTATTCCATTTACTTGAAGAAATAAGGACAGGGGGAAGAAGAAGGAAGATGCAAGAACCAGTCTACCCGAGGAATAAAAGTTTCAAGAAACAAGTTTGCCCTCCTCTGCTATTCCCACTAGATGGTAAAAGGTAGATTGGGCAGGAATGAGTGAAGTTTGAGACAACTAATCAAGTAGATCGTAAGCCAAAGTGGGGGACTTCTTACACCCCACAAAACAATATGGCTAACCACCAACTCAAGAATGAGTAGAACTAAGAACAATGGTGGTCCAAAATGCTCAGCCACAAGCTTACCTGATGTTCAGGATAACATACTAGTAGCTTCATCTTAAGTACAGTGATGAGCACAACCCTTTCTCTCTCAACTTCAAGATGCCCGCATTCCCAACGTTCAGTGGGGAAAACTGTAATGTGTCTTCTAGATATCACATTTTCAAGTTTTCAAGTTACTCTATGGCATTTGAGGACAACCCCCACTGTAAGATGAGATTATTTGGAAATTCAATGGTAGGCTTGGCCTCCAAATGGTATTCTTTGTTACCCCCTAATTTTATTGCCAACCGGGGGCAAATGGAGATGCCTTCCATGAACAATTCTATAGGGTGGAGCTAGAGATGACCATCAATAATCTGGTGGAGGTAAAGCAGTATGAATATGAGTCTACGGAGGACTTCATGATGAGGTTCCAAAGAACAAGGATGAGGTGCCAATTCCCAATCAATCATGCTTAGCTTATAGCTATTGCCCAAAAAAGCTCTAAGGCTACCTTTAAGAAAGAAGTTTTATGATGTGCAATTTAATAAGCTTTAAGAGTTAGTGATCGCAGCTACTAAGTATGAGAAGTTGCTAACAGAGGAACAGCAATTGAAGCACTCATTTAAAGTGCCCCTTTATTATAAGAATAAAGCCTCAATACACCAGTTAGAGTTTGAAGGCCTAGAGCTGGGAGAAAATGATAATAGTTTAGGATAAGAGATTGAGTTATATGCTGCAGAGATGACCACTCATTTCAAACCTTTAATGGTGAAGGGATTGGTTCAGACTATTGAGGACTAGAAGATCGTGATGAATGATGAAGGTTTTGCGTCTATGAAGCCCCCAAAGTACCAAGCGTATTCCTTTGATTTAACCAAGGCATCAGACATCTATGAAGGGCTAGTGAGGGCCAAAGTAATCTTGCCTGATAACACCAAGAAGATGCCCAAACCTAAAGAAATTAAAGGAAATAAGTACTGCAAACTTCACTACACCTTCAATCACTCCATAACTAACTGTGTGCAGTTCATAGATTAGATCCAAGATCTCATAGTCAAGGGAAAATTGTTATTAGAGAAACCCCAAGTCAATATGATGGTTAACGCATATTCATTCCCTGAAGCCCCAATTGACATGAATAACCTTAATTAGGTTAAGAAAGGAAAAGTAAAGGCTACCTAGGATGAGAGAGAAGAGAGAAGGTAAGCTATTAGACCATCAGAAGGTGTTAGAAGGTTACCTGATAGACCCCAAGCGGCTGTGGTCAAATGAGTAGTTTTATGTAGTATATGTCATTGTGAATATGGGTTAGAAGTGTCAGCATCAAGCGCCAATATTGATTAGGAGTTAGTCAGAAAAAGAGAGATAGAGGAATTAGAAGCCCAAAAAGTATTGTTCGAGCTGCAGAAAAACAAACCCTCAAGAATGTGTTCCAGAGATTGTGAGGAGATTGAGAACTTAATGGCTTATCTGAGGTGTTTAAAAACTATGAGGCCTCTGAAGAAGCTAAAGATAAGGAAGCCAAAATGCCAAAGTGGGTGGATGTGAAACCTCCCCAACCAAGTTATCATAACAATGTGAGACAAGGATAGCAAGAGAGAACCATGAACCCAATTTCCCTTAGTTACTAAGAAGGATTCAGCCCGACTCAGCCAAAAGTGGTATATAGTAGGTAAAGATTGGAGACCTATTAGAAAGATGAGGGCATTTATGATAAGAAGGGTTCAAAGACAGCATAAGGCTCATATGAACTCATTGAAAATCCCTACCATTTCAGAAGCCTATGGAAATGTGAAGCTTGAAGAGGTCACACCAGAAGGAAGAAGACAACTTTAATGGAGAAGTAAAAGTGAGGTAGAGATATCTAATAGTAAAGTTGAAGGTGAAGGAGATTATATACCTTAAAACCCTCACCCAGGGAAGTATAGAGTGCTAAGAAAAGCTTAAGAAAGTGTAGTGATAATGCCTACACCAGGGTAGATCCAGAACTTATCTGTTTTGGAACCATCTCTCCTGAGAGAGTGATACCTCAACTTCTACTAGTAGATACCCCATGTGAAATCCTAAAGTAGTTGCTTGAATTTGGTATAGCAAAAGAAGAAGAAGTGCCTGAGTGGATGCTTGGACCTAGCAACTTCCATGTAAACATGACATATATCTTATCAGCCAGGTTCTGTCAGAACCAGGTTAGCCAACAATAATGGAGGGTGATTATTTGGCACCATAACCAATTATGGCACTTGTGAACATTGAGGAAGTTGGGAAAGAAGGGTTAAGCTTGGCAAACTTGCCCGACCTTACACGAAAAGAGCCCAAGAGGGTTTATTCTGACAAAATGGTGTTCAACAAACCACGTCTAACTTTAGCAAACCATCTGAAGCCCATATATGATAACTCATATGGAGGGAGTCCCCTTAAAAAATGTGTTGATAGATGGCGGGGCAGCTGTCAATGTGCTTCCACTTAAACAGATAATAAGACTTTGCAGAAGTGAGAAATATCTTTTTCCTACTGATCTCATAATGTCTAGTTTCTCTGGGGCCATCTATATAACCTATGAGATATTGCTGTTGGAGGTAGACTTGGGGTCCAAGAAAATCATATTGGCATTATTTGTGATGGATAACAACTCTACCTATAGGGCATTGTTAGAGAGATTGGATCCACCAGATTCTGTCTATGCCATCCACCTTACACCAACAAGTTGTTGTCTATCATAGGGCCAAAACTGATGAGCCAGAATTTTGGGAGATAGTGAAGGCTGAATCACGACTATTTCTCCCGACAACCAATTTTGTATAAGCAAATTTTTACAATCCTAGTGTTGGGATCCTGCAGTGTCCAGGTGCTTATAAGAATGGCCGCCTTACCAAGGTGACAGCCCAAAAACTCCTATAATAAGGACTTTCTCTCACTAGGGAGGAATGAGATAGGCTTTATATTATTCTAGCCCACCAAGACCAATGATGATAGATCATAAAAGGAAGGACCAAGTGATTGTAGTCAGGTTCTTAATCAAAAGACTGTTGGAATATGGAAGAGAAATGAGAGAGATCAAAGAGAACTTAGCCAAAGAGATGGCAGAGTGGGAAGAAGGAACTTTGGGCACCAAGGACAAAGAAGGAAAAGAGATTTTGGGGAAAAAAATGGAAGTAGCCATTCACATGGCATAATGTATATATGACTTGGACTAGCCAAAAGTTGAGCCTGAGGCCCCAAAGTCAGTCGAATTTTTGTGTACAGAACTTGATAAGCTAGCACCACAAGTACAAGATTCCTTGGAAACTATTAATTTGGGGACTGAGGAAGATATAAGGTCAATACAACTTAGTGCCTTGTTGGAGGCTGGAGATCGGGCAAAAATAGTTAACTTGTTGCATAAATTCAAGGATTATTTTGTATAACATTACATGGAGATGCCTGGATTGGACCCCAGTTTAATGGAGCACAAGATGCCTATCAAAGAGGGGTACATGCCTATGAAGTAAGCATCGAGAAGAATGTTGAAGGAAATAGGAGCGAAAGTCAATGAATAGATTGAGAGGATGGTAAAGGCATAATTTATTAGGCCTACAAAGTATGTGGAATGGTTGGCCAACATTGTACCTGTATTAAAAAGCTGTAACTAATGCCACTGTTGTGTTGACTATAGAAATATTAATGAAGCAACTCCTAAAGATAAATACCTGATATGAGCATATTTATGTGACTGAGTTAGCTTGTTCTCATGCATTTATGTTGTTATTCCTTAGTAGTTTTAGTGTTTAAAGTCATTTTTGTGCAATTTTAGGTTCTAAGGACAAAGTATGCAAAAATGTGCATTTTGGAGCCTTTTGGAGCAATTTTGGGCTTGGAATAAATATCACATGCTTGGAACTAAAGGAATGGACGAAATTGAAGACCTAAAGATGACGATTCCTACTTGAAGTGGGAAAGTTAAGCCAAGGTTTCCTATTTTGGTTTGATCTTTCCTAAATCCTAAATGTCCTTAAGTTCCAGCAACATTGAAGGTTTCCTATGCATTTTAGGACACAAATTAACAGTTCCTTGTACCATAACATACCTTTGCCGTGCACTCCATCCATGTTTAATTCTTGCATCAATCATCACTTCACTTCCACCTTTAAATCATTTCAACACCACTACATTTTACCCATGCTTTGCATCATTACTTCACTTTCACCTTTGAATCAATTCAACACCACTCCATTTTACCCATGCTTTGCCTTGCACTTCCTCTATAAAAGGAAGTGTGTGTAACATAAATGGAGTTCATACTTAGTTAGATCATTCACTCCCATTTCAACACAACCTTCATCCTAACACATCCATTCATCTTCACATCCATTCCTCCATACAAACAAACCTTCAAACACTCACCAAACCTCTTGGCTAGGGGTGATTTCAAAGCCATAATTATGTGTGTAATATAATTTGATAAATTCCAGTTATGAACTCTTGAATCGTGAATGCAATTGGCTTAACTATTTGATTGATAACTTATTCATATTTGTTAATTAAGGGTCGACAATTAATTGGCATGCATAAATCTGTTGCTAGAATATAAGGAAGTTTCACATAATCGTTACAAACTTATATTCACATGTAGTGAATGTCGCTTATAAATGATCTCGTTAAGTTCAATTCCTAGCATGAGTGACATGATGTCATAGTTGCAAATGCTTTGTCAATGCTTATGATTTTCATTAAACGTAATGATCTTTAATTGTATCTCTATTATGATGTCATGTAGGGAACTTTAGAAGAATGTTTTGGGTTGTCGAATGATGTCATCCAATCCAATAAAACAAGGAAAATCTGAGAGTTAACTAGTGATGTCACGGTTAATTTGGAGCATTGTCGTTCATAATTCAATGAAGTAGTAACTGGAAATCGAGTTGTTTGCATACATATCATGTGTGGAGAAAAAGCCTCTAGCTATCCCATCCATCATCTTATTTCTAAAATTTGTTTTAGAATCTGTCTAGTTTTTCATACTTGTTTGTTTGTTTGAACTTCGTCCAAAACTCAATCCCCCTTTACTTTAGTGTGTCTAATTAGTTAGAATCTGTTTTAATTTGTGTTTTTAAATGTTTTGATTCAAGTAAAAGTCAATTTTCGTCCATAGTCATTCCTAGTGTCTAGTTTAAGTTTATTTACCTGTTTTAAGCTGTTTTGAGTATTTTAAGTTTGTTTTGAGTCTTGTGAGTCTTGTTAAGTATTTTTAAGTTTAGTTTTATGTTTTTGAGTCAGTTTAGAGGTTATTAGAAAGCCCTCCTAGTCCCTTTCCATCATTACTTCACTTTCACCTTTGAATCATTTCAACACCACTTCATTTTACCCATGCTTTGCATCATTACTTCACTTTCACCTTTAAATCATTTCAACACCACTCCATTTTACCCATGCTTTGCCTTGCACTTCCTCTATAAAAGGAAGTGTGTGTAACACAAATGGAGTTCATACTTGGTTAGATCACTCACTCCCATTTCAACACAACCTTCATCCAAACACATCCATTCATCTTCACATCCATTCCTCCATACAAACAAACCTTCAAACACTCACCAACACCTTGTGCCAAAGCAAAGGAAGGGAAGGAAAGTGCTTGGACGTGCTTGTTGTCCAACTTGGATCGTTGGAGCGTTTAGGTGTTTTCTTTCTTTTGTTTCTAATGTTTAAATTCATTTCCTTTCATTTTGTTGTAAATATGAGTGGCTAAACCCCTCTTGGCTAGGGGTGATTTCAAAGCCATGATTATGTGTGCAATATAATTTGATAAATTCCAGTTATGAACTCTTGAATCATGAATGCAATTGGTTTAACTATTTGATTGATAACTTATTTGTATTTGTTCATTAAGGGTCGACACTTAATTGGCATGCATAAATCCATTGCTAGAATATAAGGAAGTTTCATATAATCGTTACAAACTTATATTCACATGTAGTGAAGGTCGCTTATAAACGATCGCGTTAAGTTCAATTCCTAGCATGAGTGGCATGATGTCATAGTTGCAAATGCTTTGTCAATGCTTATGATTTTCATTAAACGTAATGATCTTTGATTGTATCTCTATTATGATGTCATGTAGGGAACTTTAGAAGAATGTTTTGGGTTGTCAAATGATATCATCCAATCCAATAAAACAAGGAAAATCTTAGAGTTAACTAGTGATGTCACGGTTAATTTGGAGCTTTTTCGTTCATAATTCAATGAAGTAGTAATTGGAAATCGAGTTGTTTGCATACATATCATGTGTGGAGAAAAAGCCTCTAGCTATCCCATCCATCATCTTATTTCTCAAATTTGTTTTAGAATCTGTCTAGTTTTTCATACTTGTTTGTTTGTTTCAACTTCATCCAAAACTCAATCCCCCTTTACTTTAGTGTGTCTAATTGGTTAGAATCTGTTTTAATTTGTGTTTTTAAATGTTTTGATTCAAGGAAAAGTCAATTTTCGTCCAAAGTCATTCCTAGTGTCTAGTTTAAGTTTATTTAGTTGTTTTAAGCTGTTTTGAGTACTTTAAGTTTGCTTTGAGTCTTGTGAGTCTTGTTAAGTGTTTTTAAGTTTAGTTTTATGTTTTTGAGTCAGTTTAGAGGTTATTAGCAAGCCCTCCTAATCCCCGATCTAGAACGATCCCTACTTATACTTATACTACAATTGTCAAAAAAGGGTTAAATTTGTGTGTTAAGTTAATTTTCGCATCAAGTTTTTGGCGCCGTTGCCGGGGATTAGAACCTTTGCTAATCCCTTATTATTGCTTTTTGTTTATTTTCATGTATTTTTGTTCCTAGTTGCTGAATTTACTTGTTTTCTTGTTTTAGGTGGTTTATGACTCGAAGTTCTCAACCTGTTCATAAGCACATCTTTGAATTTAACGACGATTTTGAACGAACTTTGAGACGAGCAAGGAATCAACAAGATCCCCAACCATCTCAACCTGCACCAAATATTGAAGAAGACAAAGACAAAGTAGAAGAGCAAGAGGAGGCCACGACAAGGACTTTTGAAGAAGTCCAAGATACGGCAGTAGACAATCGAACAATCAAGGAGCTTTATGCTTCGGGATTGGACAATGCTCTGCCTTTATGCATTCAATATCCAAGGGCGGCCCAAAACAAGACCGACGAGTTCGAATTAAAGTCTAGTTTATTGCATCATATTCCTAAGTTTCATGGGTTGTCCATGGAAGATCCTAATAAACATTTGAAGGAGTTCGAGGTTGTTTGTTCGAGCATGACCCCTGTGAATGTTCATGGGAGCATTCTGAAAGTGAAGGCTTTTCCCTTTTCTCTCTTGGAAAAGGCTAAAGATTAGTTGTATGAGCTAGCCCTCAGAACTGTCACATCATGGGAGAGTATGAAACGAGTATTTTTGGAGAAGTTTTTCCCAACTTCTCGAGTCATTCTACTACGTAAAAGGATTAGTGGCATTCAGCAAAACCAAGGTGAATCCTTTCCTACTTACTATGAGCGTTTTAAAACCCTTATTGCTTCATGTCCACAACACCAGATGAAGGAGAAGCTTATTCTTCAATATTTCTACGAAGGGCTTCTACCAATTGAACGCCAAATGTTAGATGCCTCAGCGGGAGAAGCTTTGGTGGACAAAACACCCATGGCTGCCAAGACCTTAATTGCTAATCGAGTATTGAATGCTGAACAATATGAAGGCGTTGGTCAAAAAGACAACCCACGACAGCAACAAGTTAATGAGGTAAGTGTTATTTCCAAACTTCAAAATCAAATGGCTAATCTTACTACTCTTCTTTCACAAGTGGTTGAAAAACCAAAAGAACAAAGTGTAGCTGCTTGTTGCATGTGGTCAATGAATGGACATCTCACGGATAAATGCCTTCAATTGATCGAGAACGGATGGTGGGAATCTGCCAATGCCGTGGGTTTTGAGAGTCAAAACTAACCAAGGAATGATCCGTTCTCGAATACATACAATCCAGGTTGGAGAGATCATCCAAATTTCAAATGGAGGGAGCCCCAACAAACCTAACAACAAAGTACATTCAGACAACAACCTCCAGATTCTATCAAAGGCCGTATGCACCTTCACAACCCCAAACACAACCTGCCCAAAATAACTCAGGTTCGTCTTTTGATAATGCTCAAGTTATTCAGTTACTAACTATGTTGGCGAAGGGTCAGGAAAATCAAGCCAAAGATATGCACAATTACGCTAAAGAAGTGCAAAATCAAGCTCGATAGGTGACTGAATTGAAGAGATAGATGGGACAAATGGCTGAGTTTATGGGGCAATTTAGTAGAGAGCCAGGTAAGTTACCTAGTTTGACGGATGTGAATCCAAAGGGAAGCTTCGAATCTGCCAAAGCTATCACCTTGCGAAGTGGATAAGAAGTTGGATCTGATCCCAGCCCATCTAAATCCAATTAAAAGGAGGACGAAAAGATGCAATTTGAGGAGAAAGAACAAGGCCTGCCCTCGGTAAGGATTGAGCAATCGTTGTCGCAGCCACCTACACACCCTAATTTGACCACCAAAGGTAAGTTGGGTTCAAATTCTATGACTTCTAATTCCATTCCAACCAATGCACCCTTTCCTCGCAGGTTTATGCAATCAAAGAAGGATGAGAGTGACAAAGACATCCTTGACACATTTAGAAAGGTGCAAGTCAACATTCCACTTCTAGATGCAATTAAACAAGTCCCCAAGTATGCTAAGTTCCTGAAGGAGCTGTGCACTACAAGGAAGAGGGCTTCAAACAAAGAGGTGGTAAGGGTAAGTGAGAATGTCTCAGCTGTGTTGCAACGAAAACTACCTCCTAAGTGCAAATATCCAGGCAGTTTTACAATTCCTTGTGTTATAGGAAATACTCACTTTGAATCTGCCATGTTAGATCTAGGTGCATCAATAAATGTCATGCCTTATTCAATATATGCATCTATGAACTTGGGAGAATTAAAAAATGATGGAGTGATCATTCAACTGGCCGATAGATCTAATGCGTATCCAAAAGGTGTTTTGGAGGATGTTTTAGTGCAGGTGAATCACCTAGTCTTTCCGGCGGACTTCTACGTGCTTGAACCATTCTTCTCAATTACCAATATTACTTGGCCGACCATTCATGAAGACTGCCCATACAAAGATAGATGTATTCAAAGGAACATTGACCATGGAATTTGATGGGGAAGTTATTGATTTCAATATTTTTGATGCTATGAGATATCCTCATGATGGTCACTCTTGTTTCTCTATTGATGAGATTGACTCTTGGGCGCAGGAATTCCTTAATGATTTGAATGAGGATGCACTTGAAAAGACTCTCACGCAAAGCATTGGACTAAAAAACGAAGGGTTAACACTTAGGCATGCATATAGCAACAACAAGGAACATCTTGCCGTGCCTATTCAAGAAGAATTGGTGGAGATGGTTGCTGCCCTAGAGTCAAATCCAAGGCATATTGGTAAGTCTCTTAACCTAATTTCAATTCCCATTTCGACTAACAAGTTGCTTCCTTTTGTAATCCAGCTCCCTTCCCCAGAGCTTAAACCATTGCCTAGCTATTTGAAATATGTGTTTTTGGGAGAGCAAGAGACGCTACCCGTCATCATCTCTTCTTCACTCACTGCACAAGAGGAAGACAAGTTGGTGAGGGTGTTTCAGGAATACAGAACTGCCATTGGGTGGACATTGGCCGATATCAAGGGAATTAGCCCTACCACTTGTATGCATCGAATACTCTTGGAAGAATGAGCCAAACCATCTAGAGAAGCACAACACCGGCTCAATCCACCCATGATGGACGTTGTGAAGAAGGAAATCATCAAGCTACTAGATTGTGAAGTGATTTACCCAATTTCTGATAGCCATTGGGTCTTGCCGGTCCAAGTTGTTCCTAAGAAGTCCGGAGTCACTGTGGTAAAAAATAAAGATAATGAGCTTGTGCCTACCCGAATCTAAACCGGATGGAGAGTTTGTATTGACTATCGGAAGCTTAACGCTACGACAAGAAAATATCATTTCTCGCTGCCCTTTATTGATCAAATGCTGGAAAGGTTAACCGGTCATTCATTTTATTGTTTTCTTGATGGCTATTCAAGTTATAATCAAATTGTGATAGCTCCCGATGACCAATAAAATACTGCCTTCACATGTCCCTTTGGTACCTTTGCTTATCCATGCATGCCATTTGGGCTATGCAACGCACCAGCCACATTCCAAAGGTGTATGGTAAGTATTTTCTCAGAATTTGTGGAAAAGATCATTGAAGTGTTTATGGATGACTTTAGTGTCTTTGGTGACTCATTTGATGCATGCTTGAATAATCTTACTCTGATCTTACAACGATGCATCGAAACTAATCTTGTCTTGAATTGGGAAAAGTGCCATTTTATGGTAAAACAAGGTATAGTTTTGGGGCATATCATATCAGAAAAAGGGATTGAGGTTGATAAATCTAAAATAGATCTTGTACGTCACTTACCATCTCCCACTTCGGTGAGGGAGGTTCGTTCTTTTCTTATCCATGCAGGATTTTATAGGAGATTCATCAAGGATTTCTCAAAAATCGCCCAACCTCTTTGCCATTTACTCCAACAGGAAGTAGCCTTCGAGTTCAACAAGGAGTGTGAGACTGCTTTCAAAACCCTCAAGGACATGTTGACGTCGGCCCCCATCATCATGCCACCAGATTGGAGCCTTCCATTTGAGCTAATGTGTGATGCATCTGATTATGCCATTAGTGCTGTTTTAGGCCAAAGAAGGAACAAACAGCCCCACGTCATCCACTACGCTTCCCAGACACTAAATGATGCTCAATTGAATTATTCTACCACCGAGAAAGAACTTCTTGCAGTTGTATTTGCTTTAGATAAATTTCGTTCATACTTACTTGGCACTAAAGTGATTGTATATTCTGACCATGCAGTGTTGAAGTACCTCATCACCAAGAAGGAGGCCAAACCAAGGCTGATTCGTTGGATGCTCCTACTTCAAGAGTTCAACATTGAAATAAGAGACAAAAAGGGGAGTAAAAACGTAGTGGCTGACCACCTCAGCTATTTGGTGCACGAGGAGGACTCCTTACCTATTCTAGATACCTTCCCTGACGAGCAATTGCTTTCCCTAGAGGTAAGTGAGCCCTGGTATGTTGATTTGGTCACAAAACAAGTTCCTAGCACTCTAGATAAATACAAGCTTCATAAACTCAGAAATGATGCACGATTTTATGTGTGGGATGATCCATATTTGTGGAAGTATTGTCCTGACCAGATTATTCATAGATGTGTGCACAATTCCGAGTTTAATTCAATTCTTGCATTTTGCCATAGTTATGCATGTAGGGGTCATTTTGGCACCCAAAGGACAGCCCTTAAGGTTTTAGAGAGTGGTTTCTATTGGCTTACATTGTTTAAGGATGCTAGAACATTTTGTATAACTTGTGATAGATGCCAAAGAACAGGTACAATCGGTGCCAAAGACGAAATGTCGCAAACCCCCATCTTTAATGTGGAGATCTCTGATGTATAGGGTATGGATTTCATGGGACCATTTCCGCCCTCATATGGTTGTACTTATATTTTGCTAGCCGTTGATTATGTGTCAAAATGGGTGGAAGCCAAAGCCACCCATACTAACGATTCTAGAGTGGTGGCAGATTTTATCAAGGCTAACATCTTTTCCAGATTTGGCATGCCGAGGGTGTTCATATGCGATGGAGGCTCCCACTTTTGCAATCACACCATTAAGGCGCTATTTAAAAAGTATAATATGAAGCATCGGGTTTCCATGCCATACCACCCTCAAACAAGTGGCCAAGCGGAAGTCTCGAATAGAGAAATCAAGCAAATCTTAGAGAAGACTGTTGGGCCAAACCGGAAGGATTGGAGCTTGCGTTTAGATGATGCACTGTGGGCATATCGCACTGCCTACAAAACACCTCTAGGGATATCTCCATTTCGACTAATCTACGGCAAGCCGTGTCACCAACCTGTGGAACTGGAGCACAAAGCGTACTAGGCTGTGAAAACATTCAGTTTGGACTTAGATTCTGCTGGAATGAATAGGAAGTTCCAACTAAATGAACTTGAGGAGATACGGAACGAAACCTATGAGAATGCACGAATTTACAAGGAGAAAACAAAGGCGTTTCATGACAAAATGATTCGGGGAAAAACATTCTCAATTGGACAGAAAGTGCTACTATTCAATTCTCGTCTACGATTGTTCCCCGGTAAGTTACGGTCTAAATGGAATGGGCCATTTGTTGTTACTAATGTTTTTCCCCATGGTGCAGTCCAAGTTAAAAGCTTAAGGAACGGCGACGAATTCAAAGTGAACGGGCATCGCCTGAAGCTATACTATGAGAGTGATGTGGGGCAGATTGTGGAAGAAATCCCACTCAATGTTGTGGGCCCTATCCAAGCTTAGAAGGAAGTTTCGTCCGACTGCAAGACGTTAAAGCAAGCGCTTCTTGGGAGGCAACCCATGTTTTGCATTCCTAAAAACCTTCCATTTTCTGCAATTTTATTTTGCCATGATTGTCATTTTTATTTGTTGCTTGTTTAATTGCTTTTCTTGTGGGTTTATTTTTGAAACATTGACAGATATACAAGGTATTTTACATTAAAATTCGTTGAAAATGAACAAGAGGCAGAAAAATACAAGATGGAGCCTTCACAAAGGCTGCTTAGCAGAAGTCTCAGTAGTCGGCGGAGCCACAGAAGGAGGAGGTATCAGAGGTTGATCATTTGGAGCTTCACTACGCGATACAGCCCCAGAAGACGAAGGTAAATGCTGTTGGAACAAACCCACAAACCTCTAATGATCAAGTAAAATCTAACCATCAGATTCCTGCATCTGGTCAATCTTCCTCTTCATGTTTATAGCATAGTTTTGTGCAAGCTTGTGCAACTATTTATTCTCATGCTTGAGCCCTCTAATCTCCTATTTGAGACTCATCACTTCAGCCGCCAATGATTCAACTTGATGGGTTCGAGCAAATAAACGTTGGGCCATATTAGACACATAACCTGCATACTGCACACTGAGAGCCAGAGAATCCTTAACAACCAACTCATCAGATCGTTTGGAAAGTAGTCTGTTATCTTTGGGAGTGACAAGGTTCTAAGCCACCACCGCAGCGGTCATATCATTCTTCATCACCGAATCCCCAACGATAAAATGACCAGTAGGGGATATGAAGGATGGGCACCATATGTTGTCTGGAGAAGGCATGGATACCTCTTCACCAAGGTTCAAGTCAAAACGACGGTCGGAGGGGCCAAACATTTTCAAATGTGTTGAAGAAAAAAGTGGTCGGACAAATCAAGATCTTAAAAGTGCAATGAAGGGAGTTTGTATGGGCAGAAATTCAAGTGTGCTTAGAAACGAACTGCTTATCCTCTATAAAAATCAGCACTTGACGGGATTTCAGAGATCGAAGAGGCGAGCTCAGAAATCGAAGAGGCCAATTCAAAAATCGAAGAGGCGCTAGCTTTTTCAAAAGCTGGGCTTGCTCAGAAACCATGGGCCATCCTCTATTCCAGATTTGTCCGCACTTGTCACATACAACCTCTGCACTCGACGGAGCTAAAAAATCAAAAAGGAAAGCTTAGATATCGGAGAGGCATTTTCTTTTCCAGACGTGTCAGCATCTGTCACGTGCACACTTAGCTTGCGGAAATCACGGGCAATTTGTCGAAGCGCCGATTTTAGATATCGAAGAGGCATTTTCTTTTCCAAACGTGTCAGCATTCATCACATGCATACTCAGGCTTGCAGAAATTACGGGCAATCTGTCGAAGATTTTTGGTGATGTAGAAAGCATATAAAGATTACTATTCAATCATCTAACGGTTGCCGATAAGAGTGAAAGAATAGTACCGGTTATTAATTCATATAAATGTTGACCTTCACCCTCCATTGCAAGGCAGACATACATAACCCTTCTTCATCTCCGAGAATGCCTTCCCAACAAAGCCTCTCGAGTCACTCAGTGTTCCTTATTCCCTGGGATACCTCTATAAACAACCCATCAAAAGCAAAAGTATTTCATATCATGCTTTCTCCCTGTCCTTCTGTTTGTCGTTGTTTTCATCTGCGGGACAAGGAGAAAGAGAGTAATCAACCAACACTTGGTATCAATCTTTCGATCTGGAACTGACTGCCTGGAACCCCTTCCTGATTGCTTACCTAGCCTTGCTCTCGAGTACTCATCTTTAATATCTTATGCTTCCTCTTTGTCTGCCACTTCTGCCTAGGGAACACATAAGGGAAGTGAAAATGATACCTTGAAGCATGTGGAGACAATGTGCTAATTCATCCTCAGCTAGGGACAAGGAGAAAGAAAGCAAATGGTCGGCACTTGGAAAGATTGAACAAAGAAACAGACCATCACCTCTACCTCGTGCCTGCCTGCCATGCAGAAGAAACAAGCAGAAAAGAATGCAGACTGCACAACCAAGGAACTCTAATATTCCTTACTCAGAATTCCAAACTAGTTCGAGATCAAAGCTGTGGAAAGTCAACAAGATCATCTATATCCAAAACCAGATTTGCGTTCTTAAACTCTACTCTGTCTAGTTTTTACTTTGCTATACTTGTCATGTTTATTCGTTGTTTGTTTGTTTGCTTGTTTTTGTGTGAGTTTATGCTTGAAACATTGAGGACAATGTTTGATTTAAGTGTTGGGGGGGGGGGGTAACCAAATTGATTTGCATGAAATTCGTAGGAGTTTATCACCCATTACTTCTAATGTTGTTCCTTGTTGTTTTAAGCTGTTTTGGAGTGTTTTAGTGTGTTTTGACATAAAAATCCGAAAATCTCATAAAATTTTGAAAAATTGTTTTGAAAAATCCAAAAAGAATTGTTTTTGTGTGTTTATTTGTGTCTTAGGGTACCTTTCAACACAATGATGAAGATTTGGTTTTTAATTACATGACTGTTAAAGAGAGTTATAAACATGGATGAAAATTTGATTTACTCTTTGGTGCATGCTTGGTTGTACTTATAATTTATGAATTCACATGCAATCATAAAGGAAAAATCAGTTTTTGTAACATGCTTGAAGGAAGGAACTTAAATGAACGCTACAACCTTGTGAGACTTGAGCCTAAAACATTTATTTGGAGAGTTAATAATCTGTGCATCATTGTTTTCCAAAGTCATTGCATGATCTCATTATTCTTTGCTTGGTTGCTACTTAGAAGGCATTTCATCATTTAGTTCCAAATGCTAGAACTCATGCCTATTTCATTCAAAGCATGCTATTGATTTGCATAACACATATTCAAGATGAAGTTGTGTAGTGACTGATGAGTAGATTTTATATTATATATTTTACCCTAATCTTAGTATATTTTGGTTAATATATTGAAAGAATTTTGATACTTTGAATTGTATTTTCAATATAGGACTTTCGACTTCCTCTGGAGCAAAACAGGACCAAAAGGACTAATTTTGGAGTAATTCCAGTTGGAGGACGTTTGTGAGTCACTTAGCTTGATCGTATCAAAATTTGGGATTTTTCCACCAAGCGGTTATTTTCTGGCGATGAAATAAAGAAGTAGCGCGCAGTGCTGGAAAATGACGTTTTTGGGATTAAATGACGTTTTTGGAGCCCAAGATGACCTCGGATGAGTTCGGGACCTTCTGGAAAAGTGTTCAGAATATTCCAAACATTAAGTCCAGCTATATTGGGCCAGTTTTGGAGCAGCTTATGGGCCAAAACGTGGCTGTTCAGATTTTAGATGAATT
Source organism: Malus domestica (assembly GCF_042453785.1). Classification (NCBI taxonomy): domain Eukaryota; kingdom Viridiplantae; phylum Streptophyta; class Magnoliopsida; order Rosales; family Rosaceae; genus Malus; species Malus domestica. The sequence continues at coordinate 7,348,810 of NC_091666.1, forward strand.
TTACTATTTTTATTTAGGGTTTTTATTAATTTTAGTTGGCTAGGGTTTGTGTGGTGGCTTAGCAAATATATTGATTGGCCGTCTACAGTTTTAGGAAACGCTTTATTTTATGCAATATTGGAGACAGAGAGAAGTGCTAGGGTTTTGAAGATTTTCTACTTGAAGGTGTTTTCAATCTTTTTCTTAATAATATTTTCTATGATTTCAATTATGAATATGCGGAACTAATTTCTTTTGCTATGGCGAAGCCTTGAGCCTTAGCATGAATATGTGATTTTTATTTAATTGCTTATGATTGATTGCATGCATATTTTGAATTGTTAATCACTGGGATAAAAACTATCTAATTGTCTTAATGCCTGATCACCATTAGGATCTTTAGAAAAGTAATTTGATGCAATTTTGGTCGGAAGGTTCCCTGAAATTGACGCTGGCTTCTTGTGATTAATAATTGTAATTTCTCTTAGGATGAATATCACGTCTTAAGGATTGCATGGTTTTTCAAAGGATTTTCATAAAGCATAATGAGTCTTTCATGTTTAGATTTGATCCGAACGTCTGGACGAATTGCATGTTAGATATACGTTCTATGTTGGAGGTTCCAAGTAGAATATGAATTAGGAAAATCTAACCTTCAAAGTGGCATGTGTAGATCATAAGTAATTGGTAAAAATTCATAGGATTGCTAGGTGATGGTGGAACCCTAGTGCTTTCTTAATTTGATTTTCTCAAAACTGTTTTCTTCTCTCTAGTCCTAATATTGCAGATTGTTTATTTTAATTCATTAAATTCGTTTTTATTTTTATTAGGTTATAAAATCAATCACTTCAATTTCTATTTTACAATAATTAAATGGAATCTGAATAGTTCGAATTATTTAATAATCCCTGTGGAGATGACCTTGCAAAATCCGTTTATACTACAATAACCTTGTGATTCTTGCAAGTAAAATAGGAAATTTAAACCCGTTCACATAAATAGTAAAAATCCCTATCAGTGACCACCAAAGCCAAATTGCCGTGCCCCTATTTCATTATGTGTTTAAGTTTAACCCTGTTGAGCCTTGTTAAGCCTATGTTCTTTGTTAATCCACACTATCCTTACCTAGCCTAGTTTTAGGACCATCCATACCCTTGTTCTTGAAGCATAGTAAAGCATAACTTAAAATGAACTCCTTTTTTATCAATGTATTGCAGAAAGAAAGTGTGAGGGAAGTGATTCTTGTGTGTGTGTGTGTACCAAAGTCCTTAATAAGGCACGGGTAGAAAAAAAAAACAAAAAAAAGAGTGAAAAAAAAAGTTTGTTAAAAAAGGGTCCATAACATTGAATTTGGCCCTAAGTGTTGCATGAATCTTCCCTTTGTATTTAAAAGTTGATTCTGCATTCTAAAGTAAATTCCAAGTGTCTATTTCATTGCTTTGCTTGCTATCGCTTTAAGACCGTTTGTTATTGCTATCCTTTCTTTATTAGCCATTACCCCCAAACCCTGTTACGACCCTTGACTTCAATCTTGAGTGTTGTGTGTTTCAATTTGTGGAGTTCGAAATTGGTATGAGCATATGGTGTCATTGGTTCTCGCATCTAAGTAGTAGTATTCCATTCATGAGATCATATCTAAACATAAACATGCTTATTAACTCCAGAAATTGCTTTCTTTGTTATAACATATGTGAGTACTAGTCTCCCATGTTTACATCAATCTGCTCACATATAACTAATGTAGGGTGTGTAGTCAGAAAATGTGGTGTCATTGGTTCTCACATGCTTGGAACTAAAGGAATGGACGAAATTGAAGACCTACAGATGAGGATTCCTACTTGAAGTAGGAAAGTTAAGCCAATGTTTCCTATTTTGGTTTGATCTTTACTAAATCCTAAATGTCCCTAAGTTCCAGCAACATTAAAGGTTTCCTATGCATTTTAGGACACAAATTTAGGGTTCCTTGTACCATAACATACCTTTGCCGTGCACTTCATCCATGTTTAATTCTTGCATCAATCATCACTTCACTTTCACCTTTAAATCATTTCAACACCACTCAATTTTACCCATGCTTTGCATCATTACTTCACTTTCACCTTTAAATCATTTCACCACCACTCCATTTTACCCATGCTTTGCCTTGCACTTGCTCTATAAAAGGAAGTGTGTGTAACATAAATGGAGTTCATACTTGGTTAGATCATTCACTCCCATTTCAACAGAACCTTCATCCAAACACATCCATTCCTCCATACAAACAAACCTTCAAACACTCACCAACACCATGTGCCGTAGCAAAGGAAGGGAAGGAAAGTGCTTGGACGTGCTTGCTGTCCAACTTGGATCGTTGGAGCGTTTAGGTGTTTTCTTTCTTTTGTTTCTAATGTTTAAATTCATTTCCTTTCGTTTTGTTGTAAATATGAGTGGCTAAACCCCTCTTGGCTAGGGGTGATTTCAAAGCCATGATTATGTGTGTAATATAATTTGATAAATTCCAGTTATGAACTCTTGAATCATGAATGCAATTGGCTTAACTATTTGATTGATAACTTATTTGTATTTGTTAATTAAGGGTCGACACTTAATTGGAATGCATAAATCCGTTGCTAGAATATAAGGAAGTTTCACATAATCGTTACAAACTTATATTCACATGTAGTGAAGATCGCTTATAAACGATCGCGTTAAGTTCAATTCCTAGCATGAGTGACATGATGTCATAGTTGCAAATGCTTTGTCAATGCTTATGATTTTCATTAAATGTAATGATCTTTGATTGTATCTCTATTATGATGTCATGTAGGGAACTTTAGAAGAATGTTTTAGGTTGTCGAATGATGTCATCCAATCCAATAAAACAAGGAAAATCTGAGAGTTAACTAGTGATGTTACGGTTAATTTGGAGCATTGTCGTTCATAATTCAATGAAGTAGTAACTGGAAATCGAGTTGTTTGCATACATATCATGTGTGGAGAAAAAGCCTCTAGCTATCCCATCCATCATCTTATTTCTCAAATTTGTTTTACAATCTGTCTAGTTTTTCATACTTGTTTGTTTGTTTCAACTTCGTCCAAAACTCAATCCCCCTTTACTTTAGTGTGTCTAATTGGTTAGAATCTGTTTTATTTTGTGTTTTTAAATGTTTTGATTCAAGTAAAAGTTAATTTTCGTACAAAGCCATTCCTAGTGTCTAGTTTAAGTTTATTTAGTTGTTTTAAGCTGTTTTGAGTATTTTAAGTTTGCTTTGAGTCTTGTGAATCTTGTTAAGTGTTTTTAAGTTTAGTTTTATGTTTTTGAGTCAGTTTAGAGGTTATTAGCAAGCCCTCCTAATCCCCGGTCCAGAACGATATAATCATATAAAAATGGCTAAAGAAGATATACATAAGACAACATTTAGGTGCCTAGGACATGTAAGAGCATATGAATACGTAGTCATGCCATTTAGTCTAAAAAATGTTGGTGCTACCTATCAAAGGCAATGAATGCTATTTTTCATGATTTAATCGGGCATAGTATGGAGGTATACATTGATGATAATATGGTGAAGTCTAAAAATAAAGAGCAACACTTAGAAGACCTCACACAAGCCTTATTGAGAATGAGGACCCACCAGTTGAAGATGAATCCTAAAAAATGTGCCTTTGGGGTTAGATCGGGCAACTTTTTAGGATTCCTAATTCATCAAAGAGGAGTGGAGATAGACAAGAACAAAGCTCGGGTTATTATGGAATCACCTTCCCTTATCAACAAAGTGCAATTACAGAGGCTGTTAGGAAAGATCAACTTTTTAAGGAGATTCATTGCTAATCTGCCAGGCAAGATCCTACCGTTGACTCCTTTATTGAGATTAAAGAATCAAGATGAGTTTGAGTGGGGCCCTAAACACCATGAAGCTTTTGGCAGAGTGAAAGATTGTCTAGCCTCTCCATTATTACTTATGCCTCCCCATAGGGGGAAACCCTTGAAACTCTACATTTCTGCATATGAGAAGTCAATAGGGAGTTTGCTGGCACAAAACAATGAAAGTGGGAATGAGCAAGCAATATACTAGCTCAGTAGGATCCTTACTGAGGTAGAAACAAGATATACCCCAGTTAAGAGACTATGTTTAGCTTTATACTTCATTACCCTATGGATCACTCCATGGAAATTATATTTTGATGGGTCTTCCACTCAACATGTTGTACGCGTTGAGATTGTCATCATTGATCCAAAATGAATTCAACATTGCTACTCATTCTTTATAGATTACTAAGATATTACCAACAACAGGGCAGAGTACGAGGCATTAATCACTGGCTTAGAAATCTTGATAGAGTTGGGGGCAACTGAGATAGAAATATATGGTGATTCTGAGTTGGTGATTAATCAGTTGAATGGAGAATACAAGTGTAAACACAGCACAATGGTAGGATATTATTTGGCAGCTACTTAATTGCTAAACTATTGGGATAGTGAAGTATCAATCAATCATGTCCCTAGAGAAGCAAAATTAGTTGCCAATGAGATGACACAGATGGCATATGGAGCACAAATTCAAGAAAGAAGGCTTGAGATGAATGTAGAAGTACAAAGAAGAAATCTCTCTTCTATCTTTGAAAGAGGGTTTAGCCTGGATGTAATGACAAAAGAACCTGAGATAAAAGACTGGAGAACATTCATCATTCAGTACTTAAAAGACCCTTGTTCCCCTACCTGTAAGAAGATAAGACAACAAGCAACTAAGTTTGTTTTGTGAGACAAAACCTAGCTAAGAAAGACTCCAGATGGACTTTTGTTGAAATGCTTGGGTTTGGAAGAGTCAATGAGGGTAATGGGTGAGGTGCATGAAGGCATTTGTGGGGCACACCAAACTGGAACAAAGATGAGGTGGTTGCTAAGAAGATGTGGCTACTTCAGGCCTGAAATGGAAAAATATTGTAAAACGTATGCTAGATGATATGAAGAATGTCAAAGACATGGACCTCTCAAACACATACCCTCAATACTCTTGAAACCAATGGTGAAGCCATGGCCTTTTAGAGGGTGGGCAATGGATTTCATCGGGCAAATATACCCAGATTCCAACAAGGGGCATACCTTCATAATTGTGGCAACTGACTACTTTACTAAGTGGGTACACCATCAATTCAGCTGATGTGAAGAAGTTTATTGAGACCAAGATCTTACATATATATGGGGTGCTCTAGATAATTGTTACAAACAGAGGGCCATCGTTTATCTTGAAAGAAAAAAAAGAGTTTGCAGACAAGTTCAAGATAAAGATGGTCCAGTCTAGTCCTTATAATCCCTAATCCAATGGCCAAGCAGAAACCAACAATAAGATCTTGATAAACATTAGTAAAAGAATGGTGGCAGACAGCCCAGAAAGATGGCATGAGAAGTTGGGAGATACTCTTTGGGCTTACAGAACCTCAAAGAGAGCAAGAATTGGGACTAACCCTTATGCATTAACCTTCGAGCAAGATGTTGTACTCTCTATGGAAATCAAAGTATGTTATGTAAAGTTTCAGAACCAGTATGGATTACATAGTGAAGAATTCATACGGGCCATGTGTCAAAGGATTGAAGATTTGGTTGTAGCTTAAAGCTTTAAATAATATCTAGGAAGGGAAGATGGTTGTTGCCCTAGCATACAACAAGAGAGTGAAATTGAAAACCTTTAAGGAAGGAAAGTTGGTATGGAAGGCAGTTCTACCCTTAAGAGTTCAAGTTAGGGGTTTTAGGAAGTGGAGTCCCATTTGGGAAGGCCCTTTCATCATCAACAATTGCTAGACAGAAGAGGGTACTACTTGGCATATTTAGAAGGAAACTTGCAAAGACATCATCACCCAATTTTGTGGGATGTTATGTTAGAGATTGTTACATTGATGAAGTTTAAGTGCTAGAAAGAGTAGTGAAACCTTGTTATCTATTTAAAACAGTTAAGCATTGAAGTATAAATGGACAAGTAGGAAAATGAAGAAGGAAGTGGTGAGTTAGGGGGTTAATCAACACCTAAACTAAAGAAAGACCAGGAATGAAAAAACTTGTATACCTGAGCAGAGCCTTGAGTTTTTGAAAGAACCTCTGTTGTTGTTGCTGCCTTAGGAGAAGTAGGATGGCTAACTCGAGAGAAAGTTTGGAAAGCCTTGGGGTTAATCACCTCTAAGACAACAGGTATCTCAGGGACTATTGGCTCCCTAAAAGCTGGTGATGACTGATTGATAGCCTCATGCACTGGGGAAGATTGGCAAAGACAACACACATATTGTAAGTTAAGGAGGAAACTTAAAAGAAAGACTTAAGGAAAGAGACTTATAAAAGTGCTATCATCCTCTACATAGTGAAGCATTTCCCTAATTGTTGGATTGAACTGGGAAGTGGGAGTCACCACCATTGCCGGAGGACGAGTGGAAGAATGGAGAGCTGATGTTTGGCTAACTAAAAGTGCAGAAGTGCTTCCCATTGCCTAAAAAATAACAGAAGTGACTGTTAGCCTTCAAAATTCAGAAATACAACATAGCCCGAAGAGGGGAAAGATGCATCAATCAGGTTGGAAGAGAAGAAGGCTTTGGCTGGGAAGTTCCTTCTGCTCTCTATCCTATTTCAAGAAAATAGCAAAGACTTGGCAAGACTATTAAGGTAGGTGAGCTCCAAAATCAACTTAGCACTCAAGGTTTGAAAAGTTATACCTTTAACTCCTTAAAATCTTAGCGAGAACCTCTCATTGGGCTTAGACTCCGAAGACTCCACTATAGTAGCCCTTGCCCGATGATGGGCTCTTGTCTCCACTTCAGGCTCAACCTCAGCCTCTGATTAACTGAATAGCCCGGAGATATCCCCAACATCTCTAGAAGCATGGCTAGACCCTACTCATTGCTTTGTTAGCTCCACAGTGGCTTCTTGGAGAACCATGGCATCTGCAGCCTCTTTTTCTTGCTTGGCATCCATTTACTCAGTGTTGCCTTGGGCTGCAAACCAGAAAGAAGAGTTAGTTAACCATAGATTATGAAAACATCATAAAGAAAAGCAAAACAGAGGCAACGTGATGTACCTATAAGCAGAAGCTGGTTCTTTTGGTTGATGGCCTCCTTCTAACTCTTGAACTTGTCCTTCTCGAGGATAGACTTGAAAAAGACTTGCCCAAAGAGTCTGTTGTGGGCCTCATTGATGTCCCCATTGTACTTATTTGACCACTTGGCCTCTCACTAAGTGGTAAACTTGGGAGTGCATTCGAAGTTGAGAGCTATGGGCTTGTAGATGATCTTGTTCACCACTTCGAGGCTGTGCCAAGTCACCTGACGAGTATCCTCGAAGAGAGAGTGGAGGCGATAAGAGGTTCCATAATGTAAGGAGTCGAAAAAGGGCAATGGGATTGTCTTCTTGAATCCTAGTTGCTTACCACAGAAGATGGGGTGGTAGACTTTTAGCCTGCGCTTGTATCTGGTTTGGTCACTTTAAACTCCCCAGGCCAGATCCCTATGTTGGATGCAGCTGATGAACTTCTCTCTGCACGAACTGCTAGCATTCTCCCCGAAATAATCTTGGAAAATTTGGTCCCAGAACCAAGCGTACCTCCTAAGCACAGAGGCACTTCACTCTAAATCTGCCAGAGTCTGACATATTCTGAAGAAGTAGAGGCATGTGAGAGTAGAAAGATTGGTGGTGGAAGCGTCTACCAGGATTCACGCTGAAGCCACGCCCTCAAGGAATTCCAAGTTGGTAGCTCAAAACTCGGGGAAGTACCACTGGAGCCAAAGCTACACCATTAAGGTGGCCCTATTAACATTGGTCTCAAATGGCTTACCCTTCATCATTTCGTGGAGAATGTGGTAGAGATGTGCCAGGATGAAGGGCCCCATGATAACATTATTAAATGAATGCAGAGCCTCCACTAGTGGGATTTACTCCAGCTTTACACCCTTCGACTTGTTGGGGATCACATGTTTGTTCAACTAGTAGATGAGGAAGTACATGTGTTCCTAGGCTTTAGTCAAATGTATTAGTCTCATTGTTCCAGAAGAGGAGTGCAGTGGCTTGAAGCTCAAGCTTGACTGGGACAGTAATCTTCGACATCATGATGAGTTCATAAATACCATTTTCCATCCAATTTTTCTTCCAAATGGGCTCAAGCTCATCCACCCATTAAGACCAAGCCTCGTCATTCATCAAAGGGATTCTGAAATTTGACCACTTAGAGGTACAAATCCTAGCTTCAGCAGAATAAGGGTTGGGGGTAAACCAATTGGCAGTAGGCATGTTATTCTCCACTGTAATTAGGACTCGGGAAGTCCAAGCAGGCCTCAGAAAGTGCATCCGTTCCTCCTCAAATAAGATGGATAAATTCAGCCCAGCCCGAGGGTGATGAAGGCCATTGAGCCGGTGGCACAAGTTAATGATTCCTTCTTCAGATTCACATGCAGGGCAAAAGTTGGGGGCCATGGTTGATTTAGAAAGGAAGAAGTGAAAGTGATTGATGGCAGAAGGCAAGAAAAGGCTGAAAGTACAAGAGATTCGAGAATTCTGAAAATTCAGAGATACAGGTTTGTTGGAAGTGATGGCCGAGGGAATTTAAATGGAAGATATTTAATGGGTAGTTAGTTAATGTTGGAGATCGTGGGTTAGTGCAAAGGTTTATTCGAAAACAGCTGAGTAAATAACGCGAGTCCCACATTAAAGCATGTATTTAATTTTAATCATTATCAATGTCTTGGTTAACAAACTTGACAATGATTAAAAGGAGCACTGTTTGGGTTTACAATTGACATTGGGCTTTGTAATGACAGAGGCCCAAAGATGCAAAGATAAAATAAAAGATTGGGCTCGGGCAGGCCAATAGGCCCGAAAGGAATTAGAAGCCATGTCAGCAACAGTATAGGCCACACGCCTATGTTTGAGGTGATGGGCAATAGAGAACACCTCACCACCAGCCAAAAAACACTTTTGAGGGGCATAAATAAGTAAATAGGTGATGACTCACTGCCCTCCGAAAGATATCAGCCAAAACAAGGCCTGAGCAGTTAGGCCAAAATTTCTATAAAAGCATAAATGGACATCAGAGACAAGAACACTCAACCAATCAATCAAAAGACATACAAACTTTGCTCTCAAACAAGTTCGTACCCAGAAAGTTGCACTTTGTCCAGATCATGTCCTTTTTAAGCTGTTTTTCCCCATAAAAAGTTATCTTTTGTCAAGTTTAGAAGCTCTGCTACCTCCCCTTAGTGTTGTAATATTGATTCCGTTTGGTAAAACCTATTTACTTTTCATCCCTCACTGTCTACAAACCTTTGTAAACACAAAGAGAAATGGCTACAACAAGTTCAACCTTGCCCGGCAAGGTTAAATCTTGCCCGAATCTCTTTGTTTGTATTTATACATAGTAGATCTTTTGTTTAATGCATTTTCCATTATGTATTTAAGTCATTTTCAACTTTTTTACACTCAAAGATCTCAAGGAAATGGTTGGAAGGGCCCTGAACCCCCTTCATCTTGGGCATACAATGTTATGAATTAAAAGTCCTTGTTTACAAAGCATGAAAAAGAACTTAATGTAAACTTAACCCATTGTGAAAATCCTTTGATAAACAAGAACTCTAAATAACTTGTGGCTCAAGTAATCAACCTAATTCACACATATTCAACAATCTGTTATACAAAGATAACAGTGGCACACTTAGATCTTTGTTAGTTTTGATTGTGAGCCTTAAGGCTAACACCAAAGGCCCCACAAAGGCACCTTTCAAGCTAACAATAAACTTGTATTGCAGCACACCAAAAGCAAGATCTTGCCCTATAAGCAAGAAAAAGCCATTTCCCTAGGGAGCTGTGCGAGGGACTAAATCTAGAAATCCTGCCGAACAGAAATTATTGTTGATCTTATTGTTTACGTGAACAAAACAGTGGAGACTAGAAAAAGAAGAATAAAAAGACTCCAAAGTAGTTATCCAAATTTCTAAAAGAAGAAAAAAAAGCCCTCCAAAGAGGTATATGAATATTTTTCTCATGGAATTGGAATATGATGGCTCTTAGCTGTGAGCCTGTGCCTTGTATATCTTTTTGTGCAATCAAGTTTGTGTTGTCTTGTTTGTGCTCTTATAAAGTTCTAAAAGACGCTAGGGGCTACTCGGACGGTGGGCCCAGCCTAACACCTAGGCAGCCAGGCGGGGCTTAGGCGGGCGCCTAGGCAGACTAGGCGAAGTTGAGTAGATCTATTATAATTCATGTAAATAAGTGTCTGCTTGTACTTAAAATATATATACTTTCATCATAAACTACAAAATAGAATGATATACATATTATGAAGTATTGGAACATAATGAAAACATGGAGAACAAGGATATAATGCGTGTTCATTTAAGTATGCAAAAGGTCTCTTACAATTTATTGAAAAAACTAAAATGCAAAATGAAAGTTATCTATTTTCTGTCCAAGTGAGTCGTGACTTAGGCAGGTGCCTAAGCCAGTCTAGACAGGCTAGGCAGGTGCTTAGGTGGTCTAGATAGGCGCCTCAACAAGTTTAGGTGCCTTTTCTTATTTTTCAAATGCCTAGGCATTAATCAAGGTAGTGGCCAACCACCTAGCGCCTAGGCAGTGCTAGGCGGGGATTTTTAGAACAATGTGCTTTTATAATCTATTTATTTTTCTCAATTGTATTCTTTTTTCTTATTATTTTGTTGGTTGTTTCAAAAGTCTAACACAGTAAACTGTTACTTTATATCATCAAAAGTCTAATTGTATTTTGACTGTTGTTGTTTTCCAGTTTTAGGTCAATTTCTAGCAATTACATCATTGTTTTCACATACTATATAATATTTGGCTGACACCCAAAAATGTTTATGTTGTAAACTAAACCAAAAACCAATCAAGCAATAAACAAAACACAATTATTTCAGAGTTCCTCCAATATAGGAGTACCTCTCTAACAACGGAAGCTTTATTGATTACCAACAAATACCAAAGAACTCATAAACACAAAGTGTTCTCAAGTATACAAAGGTATGCCTCTCACAACTTTCACACACAAAACTCTATCCCACATCCATCTATTTATACTAATAGATGTCCTAGGTTTATACAAAGTCCCCAGAATATAGGAAACCAAATCCCAAACCAACTAGGAAACACAAATCCAAATATCTTGCGTCCAAGATATGCTAATCCTTTTTAGTTTAGGCATGTTTGCCAAATCCAATAATCTCCACCTTGGCAAGAAATCCATAACGAGGCATCAAATAACTTCTGTTGCTCCACCATATCACAAGATCAAAATTGCTTCAACTACTCCAAATCCAAGCAGTGCTCGAACATAGCTGCATTAACCATTTTTGTCAACATATCAGCTGGATTATCTTCTGTAGCAACCTTTTTTAGACGAATCTCACCTTCAACTACCACTTCTCTCACAAAATGATATCGTACATCAATGTGCTTAGTGTTAGCATGATGTACTTGATATCTGGCCAAATAAATTGCACTTTGGCTGTGACAATATACATCTAACTTGTGTTGTTCTATACCTAAATCTCTAAACAACCTTAGAGCCCACATTGCTTCTTTGATAGCTTCAGTGATCACCATGTATTTTGCTTCTGTGGTTGATAATGTCACTGTTGCTTGTAATATTGATCTCTAGCATATATGACCCTTTGTCATAGTAAACACATACCTAGTCATTGATCGTCTCTTATCGAAGTCTTCAGCAAAGTCTGAGTCCACATATCTAACTGAGAACTTATCAATTCCTTCATCACATCTTTCAAAACAAATACCTTTGTCCCAAATTCTATGCAAATACCTTAGTATCCACTTAGCAGCATTCCAATACTCTATTCCAAGATTATGCATGAATCTACTAACAATTCTAGCTACGTGTGCTATATCAGGATGAGTACATAACATAGCATACATTAATCCTTCAACCAAATTAGCATATGGAATACCATCCATCTTCATCTTTTCTTCATCAATTTTCAAACATTGTTGCCTGCGCAACTTGAAGTGAGCACCTAATGGAGTTCCTACAGGCTTAGTTTCTTTTGTTACTCCAAACTTTTGTAACAACTTCTTAAGATATTGCTTCTGAGACAAACACATCAAACCTTTTTGTTTATCCCTTATGATTTCCATCCCCATTATTTTCTTGGCTTTCCCGAGATCCTTCATTTCGAACTCCCTTCTCATTTGCTCCTTTAACTTTTCTATCTCTGAAACATTGCTTGAGGCTTTGAGCATGTCGTCCACATAGATTAACAACTACATGAACGAAACCTCTTTCAACTTCTTGTGATAAACACAGTGATCATAGTGACTTCTTGTATAGTCTTGACCCTTCATAAACTTGTCAAATCTTAAATACCACTGCTTGGGCGACTGTTTCAAACCATTAAGAGATTTTCTAAGCTTACAATCAATCTTTCTTTGCCCTTCACTTGATGCCCCTCAGGTTGCCTCAAATAAATCTTTTCATCCAAATTACCATGAAGGAATGTAGTCTTCATGTCTAGTTGTGCACCAATTCAAGGTTGAATTGTGCAACTAGGGCAAGCAATATTCGAATGGAGGAGTGCTTAACTATAGGAGAAAAAATCTCATTGTAATCTATTCCTTCATTTTGAGCATATCCTTTAGCCACTAGCCTAGCTTTAATCTTGCCAAGCTCTTGTCATTCACTCCATCCTTCTTTGGATATACCCATTTGCAACTAATTGCTTTCCTTCCTCTAGGCGGCTCCACCAATTCCCAAGTCTTATTCTTGTGAAGGGAGGGCATTTCATCATCCATTGCATCATGTCATTTACTCTCTTCTTCACTATTTACTGCTTCTTAAAAAATAGTGGGAATTTCAGCCTTAATTACTAGCAATGCATATACCATGTAGGCCATGTAACCTTTATATCTCGCAGGTAGAGATATGTCTCTTTTTCCCTTTCTTTTGGCTATTTAATCATCTTGTATCTTTAGTTCTTCTTATGGTGTTTTTTTTTTTCTCTTTGTGATCACTTTCTTCAAGTTCAAGTTGATCACCTTGTCTTTCTTCTTCTAAAACTTCCTTACTTGGCTGTGAATTCACAACTACTTGTTCCCCAAGCTCCACCATCTGAACATTTTCCTTCAATTTCATGTGAGTTTCATCGAATGTCAACTATATTCTTGTTCAACTTGGGACTTCAAAGTCTGAAGCCTTTCACACAAAGTAAGCCATTTCGAGGCATTTTCATTATAACAAGTACTCCTTTAGCAACTTTGAACACGTTGTTATTGGAGTAAAACTTGTTGCCTTATGACTCGAGAGTAGCAAGTGAGATCAAATTTTTCTTCAAATTTGGGACGTACCTTAGACCATGCAATTCTCGAATCACACCATCATGATGCTTGATCCTGATGCTTCCAATTCCTTGAATCGTACATGTGTTATCATCTCCAATATACATAGTTCCATTCATAACTTTGAAGTTTGAAAACCAATGCCTTTGAAAAGTCATGTGATGGGTACAACTTGTGTCGAGCACCCACTCTTTCATATAATCTACAATGCTCAATGCAGTTAGGGCATAGGTAAATTCCTTATCCTCAACTTCCATCACATTTGCTTCTGGGTCGTCATTCTTCTTTTTAGTCTTTTCTTTGATTTTAGGGCAATCCTTTTTCCAGTGTTCTTTTCATGACAAAAAGCACACTCATCTTTGTCCAAGAACTTCCTATCTTTGAGACTTCCCTAGTACAAGATCTACTATTTTTTCTATACAAACCTTTATTTGCTTTCGATCTCCTTCTCACCATCAAAGCTTCAGAGTTTTTCCCTTCTTTCCTGTCAAGGTGTCTCACCTCATGATTCATAAGAGCACTTGAGATTTCATCATACTTAATTATCTCCCTGCCATAAATCCAAGTAGTCACGAAAGGCTCATAGGATTTAGGCAATGAGTTTATCAGGATCAAGGCCTTGTCTTCATTTTTTATTATCTCTTCAAGATTTTCCAGTTCGGCTAGAAGCTTGTTAAACTCTTCTAGATTGCCAATCATCTTTGTGTCCTTTTTGTACTGGAACCTGTATAACTTGCTCTTGAGATGTAGTCGATTCTCTGCACTTTTCTTCATATATTTTGACTCCAATGCAACCCACAATTCTTTCACAGAAGTTATGTTCATCACACCATACTTCTGTTGCTTTCCCAAGCATAGCCGAATTATAGAACATGCATGAGCATTCAATCTTTCCCATTTTTCTTTTTTCATCAAAAATGGCATGTCTCTTAACACAACAACCAAACCTTGTTGTATCAAGACATCTCGAACCTCACACTGCCACATAGCAAAGTTGTTCGTTCTATCAAACTTCTCAATTTCAAACTTAGCACTCTAAACCGTCGTATTGGTTCCACTAGTGCCAGACTTTTCTTCAACATCATCACTGCTGGTGGAATCACCAGCATTCGTCAGTGCTTGATAGTCATAACCCACATAAGAACCTAAGCTCTTGATACCACTTGTTGTAAACTAAACTAAAACCAAACAAGGAATAAACAAAACACAACGATTTCAGAGTTCCTTCAATATAGGAGTACCTCTCTAACAACGGAAGCTTTAATGATTACCAATGAATACAAGAGAACTCATAAACACAAAGAGTTTTTAAGTATACAAACTTATACCTCTCACAACTTTCACAAAACTCTATCGCACATCCATCTGTTTATACTAATAGATGTCCTAGGTTTATACAAAGTCCCTAGAATATAGGAAACCAAATCCCAAACCAACTCGGAAACACAAATCCAAATATCTTGCGTCCAAGATATCCTAATCCTTTTTAGTTTAGGCATGTTGATTTAATGCCAAATCCAACAGTTTAAAACTTTGGATATTATGCTCTTGTTGCGATTAGAAGAACCTTCAACAGCTAATCATCCAATGCGCCTTTGCATGCCAATTTTTTTTATCTTCTCTCATCATAACAAACAAATATCCTTGCATCCAGTGACGAAGCCGTAATTTTGTAACAATGGTGTCACAATTTTGGCAAGAAAAACTTCATTAGATCATTTTGCTAAGCCACTAGTGAGTACTTGCTGAGTTATGCCTCGTTCTTTCAATTTCTATTGAAGCCTATCAAGTGCGGCATTTTATTGACCATTTATTGCAGACCATAGGGTCGCACACAAGAAATAAGAGAAAAAAGACAAAAAAGAAATAGTAGGTTGTAATTTAGTGTATTTTACTCATTCTTTTAGTTTGTCGTAATTGTGTATATGAGTCATAAACATTGGGACTATGAAGCTATTAAGGTCATGTGCTATCAATGACTCCATGTTGACTTTTATTCCATTATTTTTCAATTTCAAACTTTCTATTGGTTAATGTGTAGCATAATGTTAAATATATTTAAATAAAATAAAATTTAAATAAAACAAATATCATTGCAATGATTGCAAAATCTTAGTTCCAATCAAGGTATAAAATATCAATGATATCGGAAATATCGGTAGTCCAAAAACACAAAACTTTTGATGGAAATATCGAGATATTATCGATATCAATAAAACTTGAATAAAAACCACGGAAATTGTAAGAAAAACTTGAAAATTTTTATTGAAACTTTGCAGGATGTTTATTTAGTCAATTATCTATTAGTTTATCACAAAAAATTGGAAGGAAAAGCATTACATGATGGATTTAACTGATTTAAGTTGATTATATAGCGAGCTGGCAAACATTGTGAGTGTAGAAAATATCTAGTAATTAATGAAAGAAGTTTAAACACACCATAATCATTTATATATAATGAATTAGTACAATATAAGAAAGACATGAAAAATATGTTACTTTTTTTACAAAATAATAGTATATGTGACGTTAGAGTTTCAAGTATATAGCATGATCTGATCTTCAAAGAGACTTTCAAGGTCTCAAAGATGGATTTCCCAAATAAAACAATTTAATTTAAAAAAATAAAATAATGAATATAAGATATTTTGAATGAAATTAGTGTTTAACATTTTCTTTAAACCACATGGTGACCCCTCCACCTCACCTCCCTCACATAACCCAAGGTCCCAAATTGAGACTCCCGATCCTATATCTGACATTTTTTTTTCGTATCTCGTTCCTCCTCTCTCACTTCTTCTTCCTCTACTTTATTTTCTTCTTTTTCGTATCCCATAAGTTTCTCTCTCTCTCTCTCTCTCTCTCTCTCTCTCTCTTATTTCCTATCAACCTGTGAAACTAAAAATCCCAGAAATCTTTATCCCTCTCTCTCTCTCTATCCCAGAAACCTCTAGCAAACCAACCATGGCTATCTCTCTGCAACTCTCCTTCCCAGAGCACAGAGCACCACACCTACACCCGCCGAGCACCACAGTGGCGCACACTCCGGCGAGTAGCATCACCACCTGTGGACCATTCCTCCTCCCTTTCGCACCTCCCGACAACCACCATCAGGCAAGGGGATCCATCAAATGGTTTGATTCAAACCTGAGTGGGTTTTGGGATCCGGATCCGACGATGGAGGCACAGATCTTGGGTCTGAGCCTGGATTGCAAAGAGAGATCTGGGCAGCTGCGACGACACAACCTCGACTGCCTTTTTGACGACGGAGCCACGACGATTGTTTCGATAATATCGAATATATCGCGATATTATCGGTAATATCGTGATATTTTAACGACAATTAGGAGGATATGTGGGAAAATATCGGTCTTTCTGAAAAATGATAATATCAGCGATATTTCGCCGATATTATAGATATTTTAGTCATTGATTCCAATGGACCACAATTTATTACACAGAATAATGCAAGGTAGACCAATTTTTAAGATGAATTTTGCAAACCATATAATGTGGGCTAATAGAAAACAAACATGTTAATCAACAATTAAATAATACTACAAAGATTGTCATATACGTTGGACTATTACATCTTGTTTTGGGTTGACTATTATTTGGATTATAATTTGTATACACAAGAAATCCTTCAAACTTATGCAAATTTGATTTTTAGAGTAAATTGTAACAATGGTCCTTCAACTTTAATCAAATTGGAGTAATGGTCCCTCAACTAAAATCCATTACCATTGGTCCCTCAACTTATCAAAATGTATAGCTATAGTCCTTTCATCAATTTCATCAAAATTTTGTCAAAATAAGTTATTTTGGAATAACCATTTATATAATTAGGGTCCCTCAACTCATCAAAGTGTGTAGTTATGGTCCTTCTCGTCAACTACGTCAAATTTTTTGTCAAAACGAGTTATGTTGGAATGACCATTGGTACAATTGGGTTAAAGTTAAGGAACCACTTCTCCAGCTGAATTAAAGTTGAAGGACCAATGGTAATGGATTTTTAGTTGAGAGATCATAGTTGCATGTTTTGATGAGTTGAGGGACCAATGGTAATGGATTTTCAGTTGAAGGACCATTGCTCCAATTGAGTTAAAGTTAAAGGACCATAGCTACAATTTACTCTGATTTTTACAATGTCAATTACGCACTCTTATGTATTGTTTTCTTTTTTTATATTTGGAAAAAGATGCTTACAAAACGTGTCCAATAAGTCCAACCGTACACTGATGGTCCTTTAGTAGCACGTGGAATTTTTCCCTTAGGATTGTCCGCACAATACATAGAACGAAGAGAGATTTTTTTATTTTTTTATTTTTTTATTTTTTTATTTTTATTTTATTTTTATTATTTTTATATGTACAATGATATATTTTACGTTAAGGAAATGAGGAATTTGGCTAAGTCGCATAATGAGCAACCTAATTTGGTATTAAATTTTCAATCTAAATGATTCAAACTTAAGACCTCTCACTTAATGAAGAGAAATATCACCAGACCGTAATACTGAGTGACTAGAATAAAGAGAGATTACATTGGGAAAATTTATTGGAACCATTAAACCTCTTTTCTACCTTCAACATGAAAAGTATTTGAATAAACCATACAAATATTGCCCTAATTCCGAAAGTGGAGAATAAGGAAATTGTCAATAACTATCGCCCAATTAGCCTCTATAATGTTAGTTACAAAATTATAACGAAAGTCATGATTACCAGGTTAAAGCCCCTTCTTCAAGTCTGTATTTCGCCCAACCAAGGTGCTTTTGCCCCGGGTAGGTCAATACAAGACAATATTCTTATTGCTCATGAATTGTTCTGAAGTTTTAATAGGAAGAAAGGCAGAATCGGGGAGCTAGCTATCAAGCTAGATTTGGAGAAAGCGTATGATCTTCTAAACAAGGCAATTAAATAAGGAATGTAGACAGTTTTTATGGGGCAATAGTCATAAGTGTAACCCTATGAGTTGGAAAAAAATTAGTAGACCAAAGAATGCGGGTGGTTTAGGTATCAGGAACCTAGACTATTTCAATAAGGTGTGCCTCGCTAAACTAGGTTAGAAAGTGCTTTTTGAAAAGGATAATGGGTGGGCTAATATAGTCAGGAGAAGGTGGGTGGTGGGTGATGGCAAAGACATCCTGTTCTGGACTAACAATTGGGTTTTTCCTCATCCTCTCTTGCATCTCATCCCCCTCAATCTTAAGTGGGGTATCCCAACTTAAGATTGAAACAATGCCGTAGGAAATCAGGTCCGTGCAAGCCCTTTGTGAGGACATCTGTGATTTGATCTTTAGTACACAAATACTCAACTAACAGATCTCCTTTTTGCACCCATTCATGACAAAATGAAAGTTAGTTTCTAAGTGTTTGATCCTGGAATGTTGGACAGGATTCAAGCTGAGAGCAATCGCAAATTGATTATCACAGTAAAGGACTAGAGCAGAATGCAGAAACACATGTAAATCTTTAAGAAGTAACCTGATCCAAGCAATATCTGCAGTTGTATGAGCTAATGCACGATATTCAGCCTCTGTGGAACTCCTAGAAACTAAAGATTGCTTCTTTGATTGCCAAGAGATTGGATTGTTCCTCAAAAAGACCACATAACCAGTGATTGAACGCCTAGTGTTTAAATTAGCCGCCTAATCGGAATCACTATAGGCATGCAAATGTAAAGATCCACCAGAAAGGTATGTCAATCCATAGTAAACTGTACCTGCAAATATCGCAGGATTCTTTTAACCATGGCAAGATGGACTGTAAACCTCCTACCAAGCTTCGATACAATGTAGGATCAAACAAGTAACCATCACTGGTGAGAACCTGGTTATGGGGTTTACAAGGTGTTAAACAACTTTTACAATCATCCATACCAGCCTTCTGAATAACGTCTTTAGCATATTTCCCTTGGTTGATAAACAAATCGCCATTAGACTTGTAAGTAATCTGAAGACCAAGAAAATAAGCTAACTTTCCCATATCCTTCAAATCAAAGACCTCACTAATATTAGTGATCACAGATTGCACCAACTCAGAATTTGAGCCTGTGATTATGATATCATCTACATATAGAAGTAGAATGATAACATGACTACTATCTGTCTTCCCAAATAAACTGGAATTCGATAAAGAAGCTTGAAATCCAATATCTTGAAGATAACTAGTGAACTTGTCATTCCAAGCTCGAGGAGCTTGTTTTAGACCATACAATGATTTCACAAGTTTACAAACATATGCAGGGAACTTAGAATCAACAAACCCCTGAGGTTGTTTCATATAAACCTCTTCTTGTAATTCCACATGTAAAAACGCATTTTTAACATCTAATTGTCTAAGATCCCATTTGTATGTGATAGCTAATGCTAAAACTCATCTCATTGTAGTGTGTCGAACAACAGGACTAAAAGTCTCTGTATAATCAAGGCCTTGTTCTTGGTTAAACCCCTATGCTACCAACTTGGCCTTAAATCTAGAAATAGAGCCATCATTATTTCTCTTAAGTTTGTACACCTATTTACTCCCTATAACATTCTTATCTCCAGAATTAGGGACTAGAATCCAAGTACCTTGAGATTGAAAGCATCAATCTCCTCTTACATTGCCAACTGCCATTGGGGAATTTGTGAAGCTTGTTTAAAGCTTGATGGCTCAAAAGCATCGTTAATATCAGCAAGGAATGTAAAACCCCCTGAAAAATGAGCATCATCTTCAAGATTTAATGAGTGAACTTCTGGAAATAAAATAGTGAGAACAGAATAATCCTTTCGAGTAATAGTGCCTGTTCTCAGCCGAGTTTGAATGCCTTGTGAAGAACCTAAACTTGTAATTAAGCTGCGTTAGAAGACATGCAACAAGGGATTGGGGCCGGAAAGAGCAGCATTTAGTCTGGAGTCTGAATCATGACTAGCAGGTGAAGATGTACTGATACTAGGAATAGCCACAGACTGGTGTTGATGAGCTAAAGAACTGGAAGATACACCGTGAGAAACGTTAGTATTAGTAAACACCTCAGAGTTGTCTGTAGAATTTGGCAAGTGTACCACCACAGGTCAAATAAGAACAGAAGAAGATGAAGGAACTGAACTTGAAGTACCACCGATATCTACATAAGGAAAAGAATTCTCATCATGTAAAACATGTCGAGAAATGAGAATCTTTCCTGTCAATAAATTGTAGCCTAAAGAACCTTTATATCCATGTGAATACCCCAGAAAAATACATTAGACAAATCGAGATTGCAATTTGTTAACATTATAAGGTCGAAGATAGGGATATATGGCTGAACCAAAGACCTTTAAAGTAGACAGCAAAGGTTTCTTCCCATACAACATTTTGAATGGAGAAGTCATTTGTAAAACTCTACAAGGCATTCTATTAGTAAGGAATGCAGCATGAGCAACTGCATAATACCAAAACTTGTGTGTCAATTTAGCAACTGACAGAATAGTAATAGCTATTTCAAGCAAATGTCGATGCTTCCTTTCAGCCATGCCATTTTGCTGAGGAGTGTACGGACAAGAAACATAATGCAATATGCCATTCTTCTCCAAATAATCCTTAAATGAAGTATTCAAAAACTCCCCACCACCATCAGATTGGAACACCTTGATCTTAGTATGAAATTGGTTTTCAACATATGCACAGAATTTAACAAACGCACCAAGAACATCTAATTTATTGATTAGAGGAAAAATCCATACAAACCTAGTGGCTTCATCTAGGAAAGAAACATAGTATCAATAACCTCCAATAGAAAGAACCGAAGAAGGTCCCCAAACATCACTATGTATCTTATAAAATGGGATATCTATCCTAGCAATTCTTTCTGAAAAAGGTAATCTACTCATCTTTCCATAGATACAATGTGAACACACTTGAACATGGTCATCTGGATTACAAACTATATCAGAATCTTTAAGCATCACAGCAAGTATCTTATTTGATGGATGACCCAAGCGTTGATGCCATAAAGACTTTTTCACAGTATGCCCCAAAAAAGCAAAAGAAACAACACCTGAACTGAACAATGTAGGAACACATGTACTGGAATTCTGAACAACTCTTCTTTGCTACTCTTTACGTGGTGGAGGATTACCCATGTTGCCTTGTCCTGCACAAAGAAATGAACTATGATTATCCTTGCAAAGCTGTTTAACTGATAAAAGATTGACAGTAAGCATTGGCACATGTAAAACATTTTTAAGATGTAAAACATGAGACTGAGTATGCAAAGTAGTACTGCCAATATGTTTGACTTCCAAACCTTCCCCATTACCAACAATTATTTTCTCATTTCCTTCATATAGAGTAGCCCGAGTGAGAACATTAACATCAGGGCTCATGTGATGAGATGCACCTGTGTTAATGATCCATGAGTCACCATTTACACCTTCAATAGAACTTTGTGCAACTAGTATCCACACAAAATTAGAAGCATATAGAAATACTTGTGCAATATACCTCGAAATGAGGGGTAGCGTGCCTGGGCGCAAGTGTGTTTCTTCGGTGCCTGAGATCTGACGGGTCGGGTTTTCACCGCGAACGCCGGCTGATAAATCTCAAACCCTTTTCTCGGTCCTAGCTGTTTGGGTGTCTGGCAAGGGGAGAGTGTAGCTCTAGAGGACTTAGGGGGGGTGTGCTCTATCACAATCCCAGGCTGGGATCTGGGTTCCTTCCGAATCTGGGTACTGAGTTGGAGTTACTCTGAGCCAGTGGCCTTCTGAGTGGGGTTTGCAGTGCCTATAAAGATCTAGAGTTGTTGGGCTTCGTGGTGATAGTGGGAGGGAGTCTTTGGAAGGAGATCTGAGGGTTGACCTGTCATCCCTCTAGGCCGTTCGTGTGGGTTTGGGGCTTGGGTCCCCTTGAGTTTCATGGGCTCCGCCCAGACCTCGAAGGATGACCGTGTTAAGGACATGATGGCGGATCTGGGATCTAGATTCGGCTCAAATTTGAGATTGTTTGAGAAAGAACGGGGATGCCTTCGAATCGATAGAAAAGAGGTTGAAGGCGCTCTGTTGGGCTTCCAGTACACTATGGTCACGGAAGTTCTAACCTCCAAGGAAGTGAATGGAGAAGTGTTCGTTGATTGCTTCATGTCTCTATGGCATGGGCGAGAAGGGGTATCTATCAGGGACATCGGGGAGCGTAGGTTCCTTGTACGCTTTGCGACCATTTGGGATCTACAAAGGGTGGTAGATGCAGATCAACTGTGGACCTTCAAAAATGATCTGGTCATGATGGCGGATCGGACTGAGAAATGCCTGAACAGATGGGCTCCACTTTCCTTAGGGACCTTCTGGATCCAGCTGCATAACATTCTGGTGCTTAGTATGACTCAGGCGGTCGCTGAATTTATCGGTGGGCTAATCGGCACGGTTAGGATGGTTGATAAAACGGGAAGTTGAGACTGCGTTGGCAGATTCCTTCGAGTGAAAACAAGACTCAATGCTCGCGAACCTTTAATGAGATGGACGTTTGTGAACTTCCCTGATGAGGGAAAGATTTGGGTTGCCTTTCAGTATGAATCATTACCTAACTACTGCCTAATCTGTGGGCTGCTAGGGCACCCAACGCGAGTCTGTAAGGACCCCCAGGTAGAAGGATTGGGAGACGAGAAGAATGTTGGCGACAAAGAGCTGACCTTTGCCTTTCAGGGTTTGGATGCAGTGACGGATCTGCGTGGAAGACCGCTAAGTGCTGGTTCCCGAAGTAGGGGGTCTGCGGGGTCGAGTGACGGGCATAGAATCTCTGAGCCATGGAAGGATGACCGCAGCGGAAAACATGATGGGAGCAGACTATCCGGGCGATCCTCGACAGCGTCCGGGATGGGGAGCCACTCTAAGTACGGAGCTAGCATAGGACAAAATGGGAGTGAGTATATTGCCAAATCGGTAGAGGAAGTCATCGATACTGCAACCTCTCCGAGTAAGCCTTGGTGGTCCTCCAGTAATTGCGGGCACGGGCTTACCAAGCTCGCAGATAAAATCTGACGCCAGAAATTGGTAGAGAATGAGGCTAGAAAGGCTAGAGAAATGGCGTTTGAAGCAAGACAAATTGGCCCATGAGGGTCTGTAGCTTATGGGGCAATGAATGTTGTCCTCTATGAACTTCATGAGCATGAGGGCTCTCTGCTTGAGGCCAATGTGCCCCCTGGCATTAATCAAGGCTTTGATTTAAACCAAGCTCCTCTTGCAGTAGCTGGCACGGACACTGCGAAGCTGGGAAAGGGGGAGATGGCAGGTGAGAAGGAAAGTGGGGCGGGCGAACCTACAGTTAGCAAGGAAGTGGAGGATGATCCTTTTGAACTGGACCCTATCGTTGAAGCTGGTTCGATTGAATTCAAAAGGAAAAAGCGATCGTACCAGGAGGCGGTACAAATGGATTGCACTCAAGCTGTGGAGGCAATAGCAACCAAACCAAGGAAGAGCTTATTTCTCGCGGCGGATGAGACCAGCCACAAGGGGTCTCCCAAATCCCAATGAAGATAATTACGTGGAACTGTCAGGGTATTAGGGGTGACCTGACAGTTGACAATTTGTTGGAGCAAAATAGACTCCACACCCCCGACATAGTGATCCTGCTTGAAACAAAAAATAAAAGTAGCCGCTATGGGTATCTAAAGAATAGACTTGGTATGGATTTTCTGCACGCAGTAGAGCCTAAAGGAATTGGAGGGGGGCTTTGTGTTTTCTGGAAGGTTGGCTCGAAGGTCCTTCTGGTGAAATCTGCGGACCATATGATCGAAGTTAAGGTGTGGGACGAAGAACATGAGTGTTACTGGAGATTATTTGGCATCTATGCTAGCACGGACGAAAAGAAGAGGCGTGACCAATGGAGAACGTTAGGCAATCGGATTGGGAGGGAAAGGGACCTCTGCCTCCTTATTAGGGATTTTAATGACATTTTGTGCAATGGCAAAAAAGATGGTGGTAACCACAGGTCCGCTGCTAGCATGAGGGACTTCAGAGAGTTTGTTGCCAATAATGAACTGCTGGACTTGGGCTATGAAGGGTATCCGTTTACCTGGAGAAATAAAAGGGATTCTCAACCTATCCAACAGAGACTCGATCGAGGCTTCGCTAGTCTGGAATGGCACGACCTGTACCCGGACACCAAAATCCTTCATGTTGCGTTGGAAGGCTTTGACCATTCTCTCCTGCTGCTTACCACTAAGAAGTCTGAGGAGTGGAGGGGACGGAGATTCACGTATGATGCTAGATGGAGTAAATCCGACGACTGCCGCAACCTGGTAGCTAGGGATTGGGCGGGCAACGTTAGGGGCTCTCACGCCTTCTGGCTTACTGAGAAGTTAAAGGCTGTCAGCCGGAGCCTCAAAAGATGTTATAGGGAGAATGGAAGAAACACCAAAAAAAAAAAATTAACATGTTGAAAGGTGAGTTGAGGGAAGCCTATCAATCTGATCACTTTGCCTCGGATGAGGTTTATTTTAGGGAGAGACTTCTGCGGGAAGCGCTTAAGGGGGAGGAGACCTACTGGCGGGCCAAGTCTAGGGTCCAGTGGCTAAACGATGGCGATAAGAATACAAAATTTTTTCATGCACAAACGATGAAGCGCCGAAGATCAAATAAGATAAAGGGTCTGGAAGATTCGCAGGGGGTCTGGCGCTCGGATGCAGATGGGATTTGTTCGACTACGGTGAACTACTTCAGTGATCTGATGCGTAAAATATAAGCAGACAAATTAAACCCTCTTTTTATCAATTGTAGTAAAGTATGTAAGTAGGGATCGTTCTAGGCCGGGGATTAGGAGGGATTGCTAAATCACTTGAAAACTGACTCAAATACGTAAAAACAAGTTTAAAACACTAAACTAGACTCAAAGAATGCAAAACTAAACTTTAAAACACCACAACAAACCAAAAGACTCAAAACAGCAAACAAACACTCAAAACTGTCTTAAAAACACTTTCTAGGCAGTTTTGAACACTAAGGAAGAATTTGGACGAAAATTGGTTTTAACTTGACTCAAGACACTTAAAAACACAAACTAAATTGATTTCTAACTAATATGACACTTGAAAATAAAGGGGGGTTTGGTTTTGACGAATTTGAAAACAAAACAAAACTTTGTAAACTAAAACAGATTTTAAAACGAATTGGGTTGAATTGAATGGATGGAAGGCTAGCTAAGGGGTTCATCTCCACACATGTCACACTTGCATATAAAACGATTTCCAGTTGCTTTTCGATAAGTTATGAACCTCGACACTCCAAGTTAATTAGGTCCGCTTAAATTAACCTTCAGATTTCCCTAGAATCATTGAATTGGATGAATATGCATCGCAAACAAATTATTCCTAACAAGTTCTTTATATGAACAGCATGATAAAGACACAAGTTAGAATCATTACGTTCTTTGGAAATCATAAGCATCGACAAGGCATTTGTAACTATGAAAAGCATGATACTCTTGCCAGGAATCTACTTAACACGATCGTGACTAGCGACCTTCACTACTTGCGAATATAAATTCATAACGATTAGGTGAAACAAACTTATATCCTAGCACCAAATTCAAGCATGCAAATTAAGCGTGCACTCTCAATCAACATACAAGAATAAGTTCTAAATCAAACGATTAAGCAAATTGTATTCACAACTTATGAATCACAACTGGATGTAATCAAATCATATAGCAAGCATAAACATGGTTTTGAATCCCCCCCTAGCCAAGGGGGGTTTAGTTCCTCATACTTGCAAAACAAAGATACATAAAATTAGACATTGAAATCAAAGATAGAAAACACCTAGAAACGCTCCAACACTCCCAAGGCTTGGGCTTAGGCACGGCACAAGATGTTCCTTCTCCTTCCTTACTTGCAAGTTGCGGCACTAGAGGTTTTGGACGGTTTTGGGTGGTTTTTATGGTGTAGAATGGATGGGGAATGGTATGGAAAGGTTTAGGATTGATGGGTGGTGTGGCTAGGGGTGGTTTTTGGCTGAAATTAGAGAGAATGGTGGTGGGAAATTTCGGCCAAAGCAAAGAGAAAATCTGTTATGACTTTGATGAATATGGAAGGTGGTATTTATAGGCTTGAGATAGGACCACTCCATTTCCTTTGCATGTGAGCTTGTGTGGGTGTGTGTTGGCATGTTTCCCCTTTACATTTACACACACATGCTTCATCATTTCAACCACAAAACACACACATTTTCTGCCATGTTTTTCCCTTTACATTTACACACACATGCTTCATCATTTCAACCACAAAACACACACAATTCCTTCCACTTTGCCGTGAGTTTTGTATGTGTATGCTTCAATGCTCTTCTCTTTGCCATGTGTTTGCTTTCTTTGCCATGTGTTTGCTTTCTTTGCCATGTGTTTGCTGCCATGTTTTCTCCTTTACATTTACACACACATGCTTCATCATTTCAATCACAAAACACACACAATTCCTTCACCTTTGCCATGAGTTTTATCTTCACTTTGCATGTGGGCTTCTTTGCATGTGTTTTCTCCCTCTCTTGCCTTGAGTTTGCATGTGGGCTTCTTTGCATGTGTTTATCCTTGCAATTACACACACACACTTGCACACACATATGCCCAAAACGTCCATCCTCATGCATGCAATCCATTTGAGCCCAATATTGATCCAACATGCACCAAAATGCATTTTTCTTGCCAAGGTTGTTCTTAAGGCCTACAAACAAATGAAAATGGCTTTAAACACTAAAATAACTATGGAAACACAACGTAAACGCACGAGAACAAGCCAATTAAGTTGCATAAAAATGCTCCTATCAAATTCCCCCACACTTAGCTTTTGCTAGTCCTCGAGCAAAACAAAGAAATAAAATGAAACAAAACAAATAAAACACAACCTAAACCTTCCAACATTTGCCTCAGGGATTTCCAATGCACATGACATGCTA
The DNA here is from genome assembly GCF_042453785.1 of Malus domestica. Taxonomy (NCBI): domain Eukaryota; kingdom Viridiplantae; phylum Streptophyta; class Magnoliopsida; order Rosales; family Rosaceae; genus Malus; species Malus domestica. The sequence continues at coordinate 7,376,007 of NC_091666.1, forward strand.
AAAATCATTATCCCCACAGATTTGAGTCATCTTCACACTTAAGCACGTACTTAATCATAGTCACCACTTACTAGTTCACAATTAATCGATTAAAACAATGTTTTTGATGTAGTAACATGCCTTAGAGAATTTACTCAAGTCCTTGCAAAGTATGCAATCAATTTTCACTCAGATTTTCTAACTACACACCCTATACTAGTTATATGTGAGAAGATTGATGTAGATATGAAAATGAACGCTCACATATATGTATCACAAAGAAAGCAATTTCTGGAGTTAATAAGCATGTTTAGATATGATCTCATGAATGGAATGCTACTACTTAGATGCGAGAACCAATGACACCATATGCTCATATCAATTTCAAACTCCACATATTGAAACGCATGACACTCAAGATGAAGTTAAGGGTTGTAACGGGGCTTGGGGTGATGGCTAACAAATGAAGGATAAGGATAACAATCGTTCTTAAAGCAATAGCAAGCAAAGTAATGAAATTAAACTTAGAATTCACTTAGAGTGCAGAAATCAGCCTTTAGACACGAAGGGAAAATTCAAACAATATTTAGGGCCGAATTCTATGTTTTGGACCCTTTCTTCAACAAGCAGCACTTTAATACTCTTTTTCACATATTTTTCAACTCCCTTTTTTTTTCTTTTTTTTTTTTCAACTCTTCTTTTCTTTTCAACAAGCATAATAACTCACACTCCCCCCACACTTGTTTTCTGCCATACATTAATCAAAAGAAATTCAATTTGAATCATGCTTTACTATGCTTCAAGAACAAAGGTATGGATGGTCCTAAACTAGGCTAGGTAAGGATAATGTGGTTTAACAAAGAATGTAGGCTATCAAGGCTCAATGGGGTTAACTTAAACATATAACGATATGGGATACATGGCAGTTTGGCTTTGGTGGTGGTAACTACACAACTTCATCTTGAATATGTGTTATGCAAATCAATATCATGCTTTGAATGAAATGGGCATGAGTTCTAGCATTTGGAACTAAATGATGAAACGCCTTCTAAGTAGTAACCAAGCAAAGAAAAATGAGATCATGCAACGACTTTAGAAAACAATAATGCACAGATTATCAACTATCCAAATAAAGTTTAGGCTCAAGTCTCACAAGGTTGTAGCGTTAGTTTGAGTTCTTTCCTTCAAGCATGTTACAAAAAATAATTTTTTCTTTTATGATTACATGTGATTTCATAAGTTATAACCACAACCACGCATAAATAAAGAGTAAATCAAACTTTCATCCATGTTTATAACTTTCTTTAACAGTCATGCAATTACAAACCGAATCCTCATCATTGTGTTGAAAGGTACCCTAAGACACAAATAAGCACACAAAAACAACTCTTTTTGGAATTTTCAAAAACAATTTTTCAAATTTTTATGAATTTTCGGAGTTTTATGTCAAAACACACTAAAACACTCCAAAACAGCTTAAAAATACTTAAAACAACAAGGAACAACACTAGAAGTAATGGGTGATAAATTTCTACGAATTTCATGCAAAACAATAACAATGGTTACCCCCCCATACTTAAATCAAACATTGTCCTCAATGTTTCAAGCATATACTCACACAAAAAACAAACAAATAATAAAGACAAATAAACATGACAAATATGGCAAAGTAAAAACCAGACAGAGTAGAGTTTAAGAACGCAAATCTGGTTTTGGAGATAGTTGATCTTGTTGACTTTCCACAGCTTTGATCTTGAACTGGATTGGAATTGTACGGCGAAGCTTTTCTCTTTGGCGATGTTGCAATTCCTTATTTGTTCTCCAAGCAGATGTGGCAACTTCTCTAGTTCTTCATCTCAGACTCCTTCCGCTAGGATGATTGAGCAAGCTGCATTCTTCTCTGCTTGTTTCTTCTGCACGACGGGCAGGCACGAGGGAGAGGTGTTGGTCTGTTTCTTTCTTCAATCTTTCCAAGTGCCCACCTCTTGCTTTCTTTCTCCTTGTCCCTAGTTGAGGATGAATCAGCACGTTGTCTCCACATGCTTCGAGGTATCATCTTCACTTCCCTTATAAGTGAGAGACAAAGAGAAAGCATAAGATGATGAGTACTCAAGAGCAAGAGCTGGCTGGAGAAAGGACAGGGAGAAAGCATGATATGAGATACTCTTGCTCTCAACCCTTATGATATGAAATACTTGTGCTCTGGATGGGTTGTTTGCAGGGGTATCCCAGGGGATGAAAAATACAGAGTGACTCGAGAGGGTTTGTTGGAAAGCCATTTCAGAGAGGATGAATGGTTAAGTGAGGCTGAAAGTTGGGTGAGACTGCTTCACTTTGAAGTTCAACATTTATAGAATTTTCTTAATGGCTGGGAAGGCATTGTTCCATTACTCGTGTCGGCAAGCCTGGGATAATTTAACAGTAGTTTCCACGTGCATTCCGCTTCTCCAAAAAATTTCGACAGATTGCGCGTGATTTACGCAACGCAGATGTGCAAATTGACAGATGCTGACACGTCTCGATAAAGCAGAGGTCTCTTTAATATTCGGAATTTACGCTTCGAGTTCTGAGCTTCGTTGAGGGCAGAGATTGCATGTGACAAGTGCTGACGAGGCTGAGAGAGACAGATGGTTGGAATCGGTGCTTCGACAGACTGCCCGTGATTTTCGCAAAGCTGAGTTGCGTGTGATGGGTGCTGACGAGGCTGAGACAGTTGACGCTCTTCGGTATCTAGAATTGGTGGTTTGTGAGCAAGCCCAACTTTTGAGAAAGCTGGCGCCTCTTCGATCTCCGAATGGCTTCTTCGATTTCTGAGCTCACCTCTTCGATCTCTGAAATCCCATCGCGTGCTGATTTTATAGAGGTATGCAGGACGTTCAAAGCACTCTTGAATTTCTGCCTGTAAAAACTCCCGTTTTGCACTTTTACGATCTTCACTTGTCCGATCTCCTCTTTCTTTAACACCTCTTGAAAAATGTCTGGCCCTTCCGACCGTCGTTTTGACTTGAACCTTAGTGAAGGAGCAGCCCCTCATTCTCCAGACAACATATGGCGTCCGTCCTTCATATCCCCTACTGGTCCTCTTACCGTTGGGGATTCGGTGATGAAAAATGACATGACCGCTGCGGTGGTGGCCCGGAACCTTGTCACCCCTAGAGATAACAGACTGCTCGCTAGACGGTCTGATGAATTGGCGGTTAAGGAGTCTCTGGCTCTTAGCGTGCAGTGTGCGGGTTCTGTGTCCAACATGGCCCAACGCCTATTTGCTCGAACCCGTCACGTTGAATCGTTGGTGGCTGAAATACAAAGGCTCAAAGAGGAGATTAGAGGACTCAAGCATGAAAATAAACAATTGCACAAGCTTGCACACAATTATGCCACAAACATGAAGAGGAAAATTGACCAGCTGCAGGAAAATGATGGTCAGATTTTACTTGATCACCGGAGGTTTGTGTGTTTGTTCCAACCGCATCTGCCTTCGTCTTCTGGGGCGGCACCACGTAGTGAAGCTCCAACTGATCAACCTCTGATACCTCCTCCTTCCGTGGCCCCACCGACTGCTGAGACTCCGCCGACTACTGCAACTCCGCCGACTACTGCGACCTCTCCCAAGCAGCCTTTGTGAAGGCTCCCTCTTGTATTATGCTATGTTTCTTTATTTCCCAGTTTGCTGTTCATTTCCACGAAGTTTAATGTTAAAATCCTTTGCATATTTGTTAATGTTTCAAAATAGAAAATCACAACAAAAAAATAATTAAACAAGTAATAAAATTGACAATCAAGCAGAATAAATGGGTTGCCTCCCTTAAAGCGCTTGCTTTAACGTCTTCCAGCTGGACGATGAACACAATTACTCCCCACTGGAGCCCACGGCATGCAAGGGAATGTCCTCCACAACATGCTCAACAAAGTTCTCATAGATTACATCCTTGAACGGAAATGGATAGTGATGTTTGTTGATGGGTGCGTTGTGTTGCCTAAGGTTCATGTTCATACACCCACCATCGGGGATTTGCTTGGGTACCTGCACCAAAGAAGGGAACCACCTATCAACTTTAATGGAAATTGGATTTGGATTAAGTGGCTTACCTATGTGTTGTGATGAAGTGGCAGCAATATGAACATTCTTCCCCATGGTGCGTTCGGCCAATTTGAGCATTTTGAGAGCAGTGGTCGTATGGTCCTTGTGCGCCACTCCAATTCCCTCGTCTTGCATGGTTCTTGATGCATCCTTTGTGCCTAGTGCTGAATGGTCCGGTCTTATCTTTTCTATTTTATCAATGGCACAACAAGAATGAACAACATTAGGAGTCTCAATGGATTCAGAAATTTTAAAACTAATCATGTCACCACCAAATGCCATAGTTACCAATCCTTTGGCCACATCAATCTTCGTTTGAGCCGTTTTCATGAATGGCCTTCCAAGGAGGATGGGCAATGAAGGGGCATGGTCTGATTCATCCATTTCGAGAACATAGAAATCCGCCGGAAAGATTAAATGATCAACCTGCACTAAAACATCTTCCAAAACTCCCTTTGGATAGGCGTTAGATCTATCGGCCAATTGTATGATTACACCATCATTTTTCAACGCTCCTAAATTCATAGATGCATAAATTGAGTATGGCATAACATTTATAGAAGCACCTAAATCTAACATGGCAGATTCAAAGCGAGTGTTTCCAATGATACAAGGAATTGTAAAACTACCCGGATCTTTGCATTTGAGGGGTAGTTTGCGTTGCAAGATGGCAGAGACATTCTCGCTTACATGTACCACTTCTTTCTCCCGGGCACGTTTCTTTGCTGTACAAAGCTTCTTTAAACACTTGGCATACTTCGGGATTTGCTTTATGGCATCAAGGAGGGGAATGTTGACATGCACCTTTCTAAATGTCTCTAGAACATCTTTTTCCTCCTCTTCATTCTTAGATTGCAAAAATCTGCTAGGAAAGGGAGCATTCGAAGGAAAAACATTAGTAGGAACTGAATTTAACACATTCTTACCCTTATTGGACATATTTGAAGGTTTATGAGCCATGGACACTTGCGGCATAGGTGTGTCCACCTTTGCCGTATGTGAGCTTGATTCCTCCTCTTCCATTTGCAACATTTCATCCTCTTTGTGACCTGTTTTTGATGAAGAACCTGCTCCAACCTCCTTACCACTTCTTAGGGTGATTGCTTTGGCTGATTCAAACCCTCCCTTTGGATTTGGAATGGTAGAACTAGGAAGCTTTCCTTGGTCTCTAATCTGCCCAACAACTTCGGCAATCTGCCCCATTTGTATCTCTAGTTGGTCCACCCTTTTGTTTTGATTTTCTTGCTCCTGAGTCAAAGTGGTTAGTAACTTAACAAGTGTGTCATTATCCAAAGCATTACCTGAAGTAGTTTGGGCAGGTTGTGGTTGGATTTGAGGGGGTGCGTATGGTTTGGTGTAGAAGCCCGGGGGTTATTGCCTAAAGCCTCCTTGTGGTTGGGCTTGTTGTGGCTCTCTCCATTTGAAGTTTGGATGGTCTCTCCACCCCGGATTATACGTGTTGGAATATGGATCATGTCTTGGCTGATTTTGGCTTTGAAAACCAATGGCATTAGCGCTCTCCCATCCACCATTCTCAATGAGTTGAGGAGACTTTTCGGATACATGTCCTTGGATAGAACATACGCCACACACCATGGGTCCTTGAATCTTCATTCCCTCGGCCATCTGTGAAACAAGAGAAGTAAGATTAGCTAACTGAGATTGAATATTGGAAGTGGAACTTACCTCATGCACTTGTTGCCGTGGGGGTCCTCTTTGGCCTACACCCTCGTATTGTTGAGCGTTCAATGCTCGATTAGCAATCAAGATTTTTGTAGCCATAGGCGTTTTGTCTACCAATGCTCCACCCGCCGAGGCATCGAGCATTTGACGTTCTAGTGGTAAGAGCCCTTCGTAGAAGTATTGCAAAAGCAATTCCTCCTTCATCTGATGCTGTGGACAAGAAGCAACAAGTGATTTAAATCGTTCATAATATGTAGGAAAAGACTCACCTTCATCTTGTTGAATTCCACTTATTTTTTTACGAAGAAGAATGATGCGAGAAGTTGGGAAAAACGTCTCCAGAAACGCCCTCTTCATACTCTCCCAAGATGTAACTGTACCGGGAGCCAACTCGTATAACCAATCCTTGGCTTTGTCCATTAAAGAGAATGGAAAAGCCTTCATCTTTAAAATGTTTGTTCTGATCCTCCATGGACAGCCCATGGAACTTTGGAATGTGGTGGAGCAAACTTGACTTTAACTCGAACTCTTCAGTTTTACCTTGAGCAGCCATGGGATATTGGATACACAATGGTGCGGCATTATCCAAACCCGAGACGGCAAGCTCCTTGAGTGTTCGGTTGTCCATGGCCATGTCTTGCACTACTTCTCCCACTTGTGCCGTGGGTATCTCCTCCTCTTTTGGAACTTGTTCTTCAAGGTTAGGTTCCAGGCTAAGTGGGTTGGACTCTTGTTGGTTCCTTCTTCATCTAAAAGTTCTCTCAAAATCGTCGTCAAAGTCACGGATGTGCTTATGAATAGGTTGAGAACTTCGAGTCATAAACCACCTAAAACAAGAAAACAAGTCAAGTCATCAACTAGGAACAAAAATACATGAAAATAAACAAAAAGAAATAACAAGGGATTAGCAAAATTGCTAATCCCCGGCAACGGCGCCAAAATTTGATGCGTAAAATATAAGCAGACAAATTAAACCCTCTTTTTATCAATTGTAGTAAAGTATGTAAGTAGGGATCGTTCTAGGCCGGGGATTTGGAGGGATTGCTAAATCACTTGAAAACTGACTCAAATACGTAAAAACAAGTTTAAAACACTAAACTAGACTCAAAGAATGCAAAACTAAACTTTAAAACACCACAACAAACCAAAAGACTCAAAACAGCAAACAAACACTCAAAACTGTCTTAAAAACACTTTCTAGGCAATTTTGAACACTAAGGAAGAATTTGGACGAAAATTGGTTTTAACTTGACTCAAGACACTTAAAAACACAAACTAAATTGATTTCTAACTAATATGACACTTGAAAATAAAAGGGGGGTTCGGTTTTGACGAATTTGAAAACAAAACAAAACTTTGTAAACTAAAACAGATTTTAAAACGAATTGGGTTGAATTGAATGGATGGAAGGCTAGCTAAGGGGTTCATCTCCACACATGTCACACTTGCATATAAAACGATTTCCAGTTGCTTTTCGATAAGTTATGAACCTCGACACTCCAAGTTAATTAGGTCCGCTTAAATTAACCTTCAGATTTCCCTAGAATCATTGAATTGGATGAATATGCATCGCAAACAAATTATTCCTAACAAGTTCTTTATATGAACAGCATGATAAAGACACAAGTTAGAATCATTACGTTCTTTGGAAATCATAAGCATCGACAAGGCATTTGTAACTATGAAAAGCATGATACTCTTGCCAGGAATCTACTTAACACGATCGTGACTAGCGACCTTCACTACTTGCGAATATAAATTCATAACGATTAGGTGAAACAAACTTATATCCTAGCACCAAATTCAAGCATGCAAATTAAGCGTGCACTCTCAATCAACATACAAGAATAAGTTCTAAATCAAACGGTTAAGCAAATTGTATTCACAACTTATGAATCACAACTGGATGTAATCAAATCATATAGCAAGCATAAACATGGTTTTGAATCCCCCCTAGCCAAGGGGGGTTTAGTTCCTCATACTTGCAAAACAAAGATACATAAAATTAGACATTGAAATCAAAGATAGAAAACACCTAGAAACGCTCCAACACTCCCAAGGCTTGGGCTTAGGCACGGCACAAGATGTTCCTTCTCCTTCCTTACTTGCAAGCTGCGGCACTAGAGGTTTTGGACGGTTTTGGGTGGTTTTTATGGTGTAGAATGGATGGAGAATGGTATGGAAAGGTTTAGGATTGATGGGTGGTGTGGCTAGGGGTGGTTTTTGGCTGAAATTAGAGAGAATGGTGGTGGGAAATTTCGGCCAAAGCAAGGAGAAAATCTGTTATGACTTTGATGAATATGGAAGGTGGTATTTATAGGCTTGAGATAGGACCACTCCATTTCCTTTGCATGTGAGCTTGTGTGGGTGTGTGTTGGCATGTTTCCCCTTTACATTTACACACACATGCTTCATCATTTCAACCACAAAACACACACATTTTCTGCCATGTTTTTCCCTTTACATTTACACACACATGCTTCATCATTGCAACCATAAAACACACACAATTCCTTCCACTTTGCCGTGAGTTTTGTATGTGTATGCTTCAATGCTCTTCTCTTTACCATGTGTTTGCTTTCTTTGCCATGTGTTTGCTGCCATGTTTTCTCCTTTACATTTACACACACATGCTTCATCATTTCAATCACAAAACACACACAATTCCTTCACCTTTGCCATGAGTTTTGTCTTCACTTTGCATGTGGGCTTCTTTGCATGTGTTTTCTCCCTCTCTTGCCTTGAGTTTACATGTGGGCTTCTTTGCATGTGTTTATCCTTGCAATTACACACACACACACTTGCACACACATATGCCCAAAACGTCCATCCTCATGCATGCAATCCATTTGAGCCCAATATTGATCCAACATGCACCAAAATGCATTTTTCTTGCCAAGGTTGTTATTAAGGCCTACAAACAAATGAAAATGGCTTTAAACACTAAAATAACTATGGAAACACAACGTAAACGCACGAGAACAAGCCAATTAAGTTGCATAAAAATGCTCCTATCATGATCTCTTCCAGTCTAGTAACCCGACTCAAATTGGAGGAATTACTAGCAGTGTGCAGACAAGGGTGTCCCACGAAGACAACCTTCTGCTGACTGCTTCGGTCACTAAGGTAGAAATTCAGGAGGCGGCTTTCCAAATCCCTCCCACGAAGGCCTCAGGGCCGGATGGGTTCTCTGGGAGCTTTTACCAGGATCATTGGGAGGTGGTGGGCGCGGATGTCATTAGTACTGTTAAAGCCTTCTGGATGTCGGGCAAGCTCCTAAAGAAACTAAACCACACTAACCTAGTTCTTATTCCTAAAGTTGCCTGCCCAAAAAACATGACGCAATACCATCCTATTGCTTTATGTAATGTCATTTATAAGGTTCTTGCTAAGGTGCTCACCAATAGACTGAAACGGGTCATGCCTAAAGTGATTAGTGACAACCAGTCGGCCTTCGTAGCGGGGAAGCATATTCAAGATAATATTTTGGTTGTTCACGAGATCCTTCACTCTCTTATGCACTAGACTAAAGAGGACCGGGCGGGCATGGTCTTAAAGCTGGATATGGCTAAAGCCTACGACCGGATCGAGTAGGGATTTTTACTCATCATGATGGCCAAGTTGGGTTTTGATCCTGTTTTTTGTAGCTGGATTAAGGAATATGTCTCCTCTGCCTCATACAGCATTCTGATGAACGGGACACCTAAAGGCTACATTCTGCCGCAAAGAGGGTTGAGACAAGGAGACCCATTGTCCCCTTACCTCTTTCTTTTGTGCACTGAAGGGCTCTCTGCCCTCATCAGGGAGGGATTGGAAAGGGGCGCCCTTCACGGCGTAAATGTGACCTCGAATGGAATGCCTATTACACATCTATTATTTGCGGACGATTCTGTATTATTTTGTGAAGCAACCGTGGAGGAAGTGTGGGGGGTGAGGGATATTTTGAACTCCTATGTTGTGGGTTCAGGTCAGGAAATCAACATGCTCAAAAGCTCCATTTTTTATGGTTCGAAAGTCAAAAAACGAGATAAGAAGGGCATCGAACGTACTCTAAACATCCAAAGCAAAGCGGGGTTTGGGAAATACCTGGGGCTCCAAGCTGATTTTGGGCACTCGAAAAAGGTGGTTTTCAATGACGTCCGGGAGAGGATTGAATCAAGGATGACGGGATTGAAGGGAAAATTATGAGATTCTAGAATGGGATTTCATAATGACTATCATGCATATACAAATCAAAATTTAATATACGAAAGCAGCGGAAGCATTTATAACATATTATCAAAGCTATAGTCATGCAAATCCCCTTCAAGGTTCATAGGTTTATATATAATGCATCAAAACAATTTTTAGAATCAAGAACAAAGTGAAGGTTAGTCTTATACCTCTTGATCTAGACTTAAGACCAAGGATAGACCACCTCCAAGGCCTTTGCTCCTTGAAATCCTTGAGCCTAGCTTCCCTCCTTGCCTCCTCCACTTTGTTACAATGAGTGCTCCTAGGTTCTCTTCAAGTTCCCAAAGTAGGAAACCTCTAAAGATCCTCACCCACTAGTGTAGTGAGAAGGATGAAGGAATAACCAAAAGGGTGTAAGAGATGTTAGTAAAAACCCCCCTTTGGTGGCCGGCCTTTGTGGTTCAAGATGGCTATTTTCTTTTGCCTCTTTTGTTGTTCAAAACTCACAAAAACCTTAATGAACAATATCTTATAAAGTTGCTTATATAGACAAAAAGAAAACCTAGTCAACACTTGACTAAATATCTCTCCAAAACCCACATAATATGGCCGGCCCTCTTGTGTTGTTTTTGGGCTTTGGGCTTTTATTATTTCAAGTCATCCAATGCTTGAATAAAAGCCCAATGGGTTTAGGCTCAATGGGCCTAATTAAACCCGAACGTTTCTTTAAGCCCAAAACGATCTTTATCGCTTTTATGATTTCTTTAGACTTTTCTAAATTAATCACAACACATAATTAATCAAATTAATTGTTTCCATCATCCATTAATTACTCACTACAATAGTGTATTGGTGAACAACCTTTTAGGTTCTAATTAGCAAGGCAGTGAGGTGATTGGCATTAATCCAATTGCTTATATTTAATTCAATCACTTAGTGAATTAAAACCTCATTTTAATTCACCTTTCTTCTTTGACGACTACATCTAATCATCTAGAAGAACTCACAAGCTATGAGTGACATCTAACCATATGTCATAGCTACCCAAGCTAATGTAGAAGTTTATTCGGAGAACCTAGTCAGTTGGAATTACAATGTAATTCAATCCTTCTCTAATACAATACTCTCAATCACATCATTAGGGTATGGATATATCATGTCAAACCCCTAATGTGATTATTCCTTCTTATATGATCCAATTGAGTCGTTTAGGAACGCTTTCCTTTATTACGCTCGATACTTCGGCCGAAGATTCCCGAATCATATCTTAGAGTATTCTTCCTCTCTTATCGAGGATTAGAGATTCCTTGTTGCGCATACACTTGCCTTCATGACTAAGTGGCTTAACCCCAATTATGCCGTGGACACCCTCGAATGGGGAGACTTTGACATAATCAAAGATTAAGTACTTAACCACAAGACAACGACGATGCCTCAGGTCTAAGGATTACTTACATCTTTCCAACCATTAGAGTTACTTGCTTGACATGTGAGTAGACCTCCATGCAAGTACTCCCGTTCGATTGTGTTCAGTGAACTCATTCCCTTAATGAGCACCTACATACTTGTCTTAGTGTCACAACACGAATGGGATGAGACTTTCCATCTTTCCAATTGAAGCAGACATAGTATGTACCGGTCTACGCATTGTCAGTATCCCTCCGACAATCCAATGACCAAGAACCTTTTTGGACATCTGTTTATGTGAAGAAGGTCTCTGTAGTCTAACATCATTAGATTACTTCTTCAATCGATCCATTGTCCATGGATTCACTATTCAGGACATATTTCGTTTATTGAGATAGTCCTAATTAGTATCTTTGCCATTTGATGTATAAGAATCATTCATACATCGATTCATTTGTCCTGAAAGATTTCTTCCAAAGATTGACTTTCAGGGCATATTTCCAACAGGGATGGGCTGAACAGTTTCTAAGCCCAGCAGGTAAAGAAATCCTTATAAAAGCCGTGGCTACGGCTATGCCAAATCATGCTATGAGTTGCTTCAAGCTGCCAATTGAAGTATGTAGGGACATTGAGAAGGCTATTCGCAGCTATTGGTGGAGGGGAAGCGGGGCTAGCAGGGGGGTCCATTGGACTTCCTGGGACCGTCTTATGCAGAAGAAAAGCCTGGGGGGACTGGGGTTTAAAGACTTTCAAGGTTTTAATATGGCTTTCCTAGGCAAGATTGGGTGGCGCCTAATCATTTACCCGGATTCCTTGCTTGCAAAGGTGAGGAGAGATAAGTACTATCCTGAGAAAACCTTTAGGGAGGCAACCATCGGCCGGGGATCTTCTTGGGGATGGAAAGGAATTCTCGACGCTCGGAAGGTGCTTGATAAGGGGCTGATTTAGAGGGTGGGAAACGGTGAAACTATCATAATTAGGGAGGATCCCTGGTACCCCATGTCGTCTACCTTTTACATCAGGCCTGCGGTGAACTTAGATGCTCTGTATGTTCGTGATTTAATTAACCAGGAATCCAAGACCTGGAAAGTTGATTTGATTAGTGCTTGCTTCAGCTCTGAGGAGGCGAACACTATACTCAGTATCCCGATTAGTAAGATTGGATCCTGTGACAGGATGGGCTGGTTCCACACTGCGAATGGGGTTTACTCGGTGAAATCGGGGTATGGAATTGCTATGGAACTCATGGAGAGTGGAGGGCTCGGGAAGAATGGACGAGGGGCTACCAGCGACAAAACCAAACATAACAAGATTTGGAATGCGATTTGGAGCCTGGATGTTCCCAGGAAGATGAGATTTTTTATTTGGAAATGCTGCAATCACGCGCTGGCTGTTCGGAGAAACCTCAAACGGCGGCATACGCGGGTTGACAACATCTGTGGGGTGTTTGGAATGGTGGATGAAACTGAGAATCATATTTTTTTCAGATGCGAAACGAGCCATCTTTTCTGGTTTTGCTCCCCACTTCAGATCAACTCCTTTGATCTAGAGGGAACTGACTTCCTACAAAGCTGGGTAAATTTTTGCAATCGGGTTGCTGATCTAGCTGACAAGAACGAGCTTCTGCAAGAGTTCGTCTTTGGCCTGTGGAGATTATGGAAGAACCGGAATGATGCTATCTTCAGGGGGAGCTTCCTTCCGCCGACTGAGATTCTTGAGGTTTGGAAACAGAATGTTGCTGAATACCGAAATGCGAACGAAATGGTGGTCCAGGGCTCTCAGACTCCGGCGTATAATGGGGACGTGGGGGAGGAAAGGAGACGGGTTTGTTGGAAGAAACCTTGTTTTGCGATGATTAAAGTGACCACAGATGTTGCGTGGTGCAAGGATTCGCAGAGGGCGGGGCTGGGTTGGGTGGCCCGGGACTTTGCTGAGGTGCTGCAGGGGGCTGGTGGAACGGGTGCTATGAGATTTCACTTTGCTGCGGCAGCGGAAGCGACTGCAATTCGGGGGGCCTTGGAATTTTGTCTGTTTCAGGGTTTTGTTAACGTTTTTGTTGAATCTGACGCTAGGGCTATTGTCCTCATGATTAGAAATGAGCTAACTCAGGACTTTAGGATTGGTTGTTTGCTTGGCGACATTGAAAATCTAGCACGTAGGATGCAGGCTGTGTCTTTCGTCTTCGCGCCTAGAGAGAGCAATATTGCTGCTCACTCGGTGGCCAAGTTTGTTTTTAAGGAGGGTAGGGAGTTCGTTTGGGATTGTATTGGGCCAGAATTTTTGTTTAACACCCTAGCCAATGATGCTAACCTTTCTCTTCGAATTTAATATATCTGATTTGCCTTTGAAAAAAAAAATAGAACTTTGTGCATTCATAGCAGACAAATGAGAAAAAGGAACTTGAGGGACGCTCGGAGGGAATGAAGTAAATGACACTGGAGATTGAAAATGAGGTACAGAGGAATACATGGATACTTCATTCTGAGGAGTAAACCCTTGATAGGCATAGTTAGCAGTCAAAGAGAGAGGTGGCTGATTTCCTTGATAAGCATAGTTTGCTCTATGTTTACAATTAAGTGCAATATGACCCCTTTTGCCACAAATCTGACACTTTTGAACACCCTGACCATTTCCAGTATCATGTCTATAGAGACAGGTAACAGCTCTTTCGAGAACAAATCTGACACTCTGGAATCTGCTCATATCTGTTAGAAGTATTCCCAGACCAAGATTGCCAAGGAGTACCATACCTTGAATTATTGAACCGAGGTTTGTAGCCACCATTACCCCTTGGTCAAAAAATGTTAGAATGATAAGATCGCCCTCCATTATTACCATTAGCACTGGATGAAAAAGCATTAGTACCATTAAACTGATAACTTGGATAACCACCATTATTATGTGAAAAACCAATGTCATTAGAGCCATCACCAAAATTAGATGATCCTTGAGAAAAGGAACCAGAGTTGCTCGAAAATGAAAAGGATCCACTAGTGTTAGAAGTACCAGTGGAAGAATTTGTATTGACATACATAGCAGCCATACTCTGGACCAAAGAATGTACCCGGGACTCAATAGTCTTCTCAGTACCAATCAACTGTGCTCGAAACTCTTTCAAGGTAATTGGAGTATCTCTAGCTAAAATGACAGTACAAATCGTATCATAATCAGGAGGTAAACCACTAAGAGCAACAATGATAAGATCATTATCAGATACCTTTTCCCCTACAGCCTGCAACTAATCCTTAATTCTTTTCAACCATAACAAATACTTATCAATAGTATCCCCACCTTTCTGTAAAGTGTGAAGCTCAGCCTTCAAGTGATTTACACTTGCGCTAGAAACAGATAGATAGCGATCTTGCAAAGCTGTCCAGGCTTCTCTTGAAGTTTTGCATCCAACAACATGTTTTATAGCATCATCACTTAACGTTGCAAGTAAAAGACTCAACAAGGCCATATCAGTTCTAATCCATGCCTTATAAGCAGCACTAATCTCTATTGTAACACCCATCTCAGTAGTAAGAACAAATTTAGGAGGACATACCGATTCACTAGTGAAATGATCAAACAAGTCATATCCATGTAAAACAGACGTAAACTAGAAATTCCACTTTATGAAATTATCATCAGTAAGCTTTATAGTAAGCATACCCAGCAAACTTTCAATCTTCACCGAATTCGACATGATTATACACAACAACAATCTTGAATACCCAACAAGAGAAATAGATGCACAATATTGACAATCTTATGTCGGCAAGAAACAAACCCAGATGATAAATTTCAAGAAAACCCAACTTCAATCGATATATTCTTTAGAAATTATCAAATTCGCTAATCAAGAAAATCAAGAACTTCAAGAATTAACTAATTCATCAACACAATCGGCATCGGCCTTCAAATTCACAACACAGTTACGAGAAAACATTTAACACCTTTGGCATCGGCCTTGAGGCAATTCATCAACAAATTCTTCACATAATAGTCTTGTATAGCATCGGCCTTCAAAATTCCCCAAAAAAATTCCAACTTCAGCAACTAACTAGAGATTTAGAGAGAGATCACCTTAGCAGCAATCGGAACGACAGAAAATGAAACCAGGAGCACCGCGCGAGCAAAACCTGCTCTTGATACCATCTTAACACATTGAAGAAACAGAAAACAATTCACAAATCTTGTGAAGAAGATGAAAAGTTTATAGACAAAAGCTATGAATCTCAAAGTATTTCTTATTTCTCTCTGCAATTATGTTTTTCACTACATCACAAATACATCCAGAAATTAGATCCTTTTAAACCCTTCTAATACAATGACTTAAAGAGTAAGCTTGCAATCACATGTGCACAACACATGACATTTACAATCCTATCTAATACTATGTGCACAGCACATGTCATTTACAGTCATATCCAATATATTGAACAACTGAATTTCATGCCATGCGATATATACAACGCTCTCTAATGACTGACAAATAGTCTTGTTCATTTGATGAGGCAAAAAATATTGGGATTAGTAGCTAATTATCATTGAGATTTGAAATTTTCTGTTTATTTGTTTAAATATTATTGCTTCTGATACTTACAAATTGAATAAACAAGAAAATCCACTCAATCAAGCCGGATTTTTCTTATTTCCAAACCACAAAGCAGGAATTATAAGATGATTTGAGGAATAAAAACTTGTATCAGATGTGTGTTTTATTTGTTAAATACTTTTTGCATCCTTGAACTTTGTTCTTATGACAAACTTCTGAAGCCACTGACTACCTTTGCGCTTCTCGGCAGGGGACAAGAGAGTTGAGCCGTGATGGATGCCCTCGAGACTATTTGCAAGGAAGTTGTTGATCTGGTACATCACTACTACAAAATGACCAATAACTGGCGGTCCAAAAACTGACAAGAAAACATAAGCGATATTAATAGTTTATGTCGATTATAAGCGACAATAACTGTCTATGTCGGTTATAAGCAACATAGACAGTTTATGTCAGTTATAACCGACAGTAATTCCGACACCATATAAAGAGGGTGTCAGAAATACCTTATCCGCTAGTATATTATATAAAACCAACACCAACCATCGACACAATAAGCCACTTTTGTAGTAGTGCATGTTCTTCATCTATATACTTTTCGGTGTAAAACCAAGAAAGCCCAAATTCTTATGCTAATTATTGAGTTCATATTAAACTAGTCAGCAAGAGGATTTTACCTATCATATTAGAGGGTTTTTTAGACCAAATTGATTATGAAGGTTTAATTGATAATTTTGTAGCAAAGAATGCACGAAGAACCATCTTTAAGTGAAACTTCAGTGCTAGACTTTTTTAAGTTTTGTTTATTTGGTTTCTTAAGAGTGAACTTATTGTTGATTATTAGTAATATGGTTACTTTGTAGCTTTCTTAACATTTAATAATATTTAGAAACCGATAGTTAGTGAGTTTTAAAGTTTGTTTTAGTATTACTTATTAGCATCAATATTGTTCTTTTTTTTTTTTTTACAAAATCTTATAAGAAGGGCCCATTTTATGAATTTCACACAAGTCCCCCGAAATCTCAGAGACTGCCCTGCTTCCCCCAATGCCCAATTGTACATTCTACCTCTTCCCCCGATACCTGACATATACAAGATTTCATTATTTTATAATCAACCAATTTGTATACTCAATCCCTGTACCTGACGCTTGACATATACACGATTTATCATTTTAGATTCAAGGCATTCTTCATCCCTTGAATATCCTCACAACTCAAGCACTTTACACAACTCAACACAACTGAACTCTCTTTCTTGCTTTGCAATGCATATGTATATGTCATGTTCACATGGATATCAATAATCACATTTTCTTTAACAAGGCTGCGAGCTTCAACATAAATCAAATTAATTACTAACAAGAGTAATATAATTATAAATAAAATGAAGTGATTTGGACGTCGGGAAGTTGAGTTTCAACGAGTTGCAGGTTTGGCTAGATTATCGAGGGATTTTCTGGCGATTTCTGTTGGTTTTAGGGCTTTTGAAAGGTATGGTTGTGTTCTATTCGTCCTAATCTTCAATTTGGTTTAAGTTTTATGAAATTTAGTGGAAAATTGAGTGAGAAATGAAGGTTTTATTATTTTCCAGAAACCGACAACGCAGAGGTCACCAACGCTGGACTCCGGCGAGCTGAGGAAGACGAAGGAGCATATTCCGTCAAATCTGACAGAATATTCTAACGGCAAAGGTAACGTCGTCAACGTCTGTTAAGGTTTTAACGGAATATTCCTAACGGCGGTTAGGGATTCCGTTAGGATTCCCTGCGCATGGCCGAGCATGTTGCAGTGCACTTGGCGGCGCGTGGGTGATCGAAATTTTTTTCTAAAAATATGGGGATGTTCGTGAGGTTATGTAAATCATATTGGTATATTCAAACTTCCCATTTGAGCAATATATGAGAAGTTATTAACTAGTTTTGTCTATGTACTTTAAATAACGTTTATTCAGATATTTCGCATATAGGTGAGACCTATCCCGAGGACGAGCGCCATCAAGGGCGGCTAAGGGGCTATGACCCTTCGACATACCAGTGAGTGGGCTTTTGGTTTTCAGTATATAATTATATACTTGATATTTTTCCAGAAAATGTGTTTAAATAAAAGTATGCTTTGAAATGCCATGCATATACATTTATATTCAGCATATGAATGATTATATGATGCATAATATGAATTGGTGTTGTGGACGCTCAGGTAAGTACCAAGTGAGTTATGTTTTGTTATATGAGATATTGATAATGTGAGACATGATTGAAAGCTCATAAACCTGCACCCCGGGTGATTGTGATTTAGTCAGAGATATGGCACATGCCTGTTTATAATGTCACCTCCCCCACCATATGCTCACATCGGATCCAATTTAGGTACACAGTCTTGTCGTACAGACCATTATAGGTGTTTCCGACTCGTAGGTGACTAGCGATTTATCACATAGCTATAATGAGAACATAGTAATGAGCATAACTATATTACACCCAGTCTTGTTGTACAGACCTTTACAGTGGTTCCAACTTGTGTGCAATGTAGTGCCGTATAGGTCACTTGCAGGGACTCTGGCTAGATTGACTAATGAGCTATAAATTCAGCCGTATAGACTTCTGCAAGGGTTCCGGCTAATATGTTATTTTTCCATGAATTTATTTTCACTTGAGTTACTTATTCTGTTTTATATTTTGGCATGGCATACTTATGAATATGGATATGTGAAGCATGATTTGAATATATATATATATATATATGTTTATATTCCATTTATGGGAAAGTTATACATGTTTTACGGCGAAGGGTTAGAGCATTTGATAAATGAAAAGGTTTGAAAAGCTTTATTTTTACCCACTCACACTTTCTGTTTTGCGCTCTTCCAGGTTTTAGATAAGCTTGTTCTTTGGTGGCTCAAGAGGATTAGCGGAGGTTCTGATAGACTATCACAAATGTAGGGCATCTTTGGGTGTCGTTTAATTAGTACTCATTTTCTGGATTGAACTTAAGCTACTTAGGCTACTTACGTTATGATTGTGTATTCACACATGTTCTAGCACTTATCTTAACTAGTACTCTTATGATTTTTTTTTTTCATTTATTCGTATACGGTATCATTATTACTTCTGCATTATGCATATGGCTACGTCACCCTCACGTGACGGCCAGCATGCCTCAATCTCGGTCGGGATGTGTCAGTTTGGTATCAGAGCCTAGGTTTAGCAGTCCTGTATATCTTTTGAATAATCTAATCATTGTGATGTCTATTGTCAGAACTATGCCACCTCGTAGAGAGCCACGTCACTCAGCTGAGCCTAGTTTCCCTGATATTGCTCAGTTAGGGGAAGTTATAGCTAATGTCATTCAGTCTTTGCTCCATCCTCCTCAAATGACACCTCTTAAACTGTGTATAACCTGAAGCTGAATCATTTCATGGGTAATGAAGGACATGAGAGAGCGGAGAAGTGGCTTAATCATGTCTAAAAGACTTTCCTTGTGATGCAGAGTCAGGGGAATCTTCCTCCTGATAGGTGGGTCGAGACGACTACCTGGTTTCTGGGTTCGGAGCCTGCATCCTGGTGGAGACAAGAGTCTTATCAGATGTCACCAGAGGTAGCAACTGATTGGGAAGTGTTTAAACAGTTGTTTCAGAAAATGTTCATTCCCCATGAGTATATTGATCGCAAGAAACAAGAGTTTATACATCTTAAACAAGGAAAGATGACAACGAATGAGTATTACAAGAGGTTCACTAATTTGTCTCGATATGATCTGAAGGTTGCTGCTAATCCAGTTGAGATGCTTAGTCGTTTCAGGTTGGGTACTAAGAAGAAATGGTGTTCTATATCGACATCGACTCCTTGTGCCACTGACCAGGAGTTTTATAAGGTTTTACTACAAATTAAAGACTCAGAGAACATGCCTAGTGAAAGTGAAGATGAAGAAGAAAAGAACGGGAACCAAATGCGAGATGATAAAGGTAAAGGTCATTTATCTCAGATACCTCGTAAGACCCTGACTTTTAAGAGAAGTGGTGTCAGTTCTAGCTCTTCTAGTGGAGGTTTGAGCTCTAATGTGCAGATGAGAGTTGATAGATTTTTTGAAGGCCCTAGATTTCAGCGGCATAGGGACTTTAGTGGTTCAGGTACTCCTTTATGCCACAGGTGTAATAATAGGCATTTTGGGGAGTGTAAGAGATGCAGCAGTGCATGCTATACTTGTGGATATATGGGGCATAAGGCTGCACATTGCACTCAGAATCAGCAGAAGCCCCAACAAATGTAAGTTTTAGATAAGCTTGTTCGTTGGTGGCTTAAGAGGATTAGTGGAGGTTCTGACAGACTATCACAAATGTAAGGCATCTTTGGGTGTCGTTTGATTAGTACTGGTTTTCTGGACCGAACTTAGGCTACTTACGCTCTGATTGTGTATTCACACATGTTCCAGCACTTATCTTAACTAGTACTCTTATGAGTTGGTTTTCATTTATTCGTATTCTCTGCTATCATTATTGCTTCTGCACTGTGCACATGGCTACGTCACCCTCACGTGACGACCAGCATGCCTCAATCTTGATCGGGGTGTGTCACTACGACTCTAGCTTGGTTAAGGATTCTCAATTAATATTTTAGAAATAGTAATTGTTTCACAATAAACATTTTAAAAATAGCAACTTTTTCTCAATTAACGCTTTATAAATCGTGATCATTTCTCAATAATATTTGATAAATGGTGATTGTTTCCCAACAATATTTTATATCTAAGGGCTAGTTTGAGATTGTGGTGCTTTTAAAAAATGCAGCTTATTAAAAAATTTGAAACATCAAATGTGTTTGATAAAACAAAAAATAAAAAATAAGTGTTTTAAAAAAAAATGTTGTTAATGACAGTAGAAAAACATAGAAAAAGAGAAGCAGAATCTACCATGCTTCTAAAAAAAGTGTTTTTTTTTCCAAAGCATAGTAATATGTGTCCATTTAATGTATTTTTCAAATGACAAGTATATATACCCACATATTTTACAAAATTACAATATTTACCCCTACATTATTATCATTGATATTTTTTTTTTTTTTTTGCTAACCTCTAGTACAACCAGTTCCAAGAGTATCAAATAAAAGAGTAGGCTTAGCTTCGAACGGAATGCAGGCATCCGAAATACAAAGATTAGCAAACTTAATACCAACAGAAGCTAAAGCATCATCCATAAAGTTTGCTTCCCTAAAGATATGACACCATTTAACCTCCTGAAAACCGCCGACGCACCACTTGACATCCTCAAGGATAGATCTCAAGTTCCAAGGCATCTCGCACTTCCCTTGAACATAATCAATGATCAGCTTGGAGTCGCTCTCAATGATAATATGGGAGAGATTCTTACTCGTCGCCCAACAAATAGCTTCTCGAAGAGCTAAGGGCTCAACCACATTAATGGTATTTTGCCCCAAGTTTAACGCTCCCACAATTAGAGGGTTCCCCAACTCATTCCTGATCATAAAACCTCCAGTAGCAACTGAATTAATAATAGACCCATCAAAATTGATTTTTACAGGTAGGTTAGGTGGCTTACGCCATTTAATAATATCGCTCGAACTCATGGATTCAACTCGAACTCTACCACTCACATTTTCCTTAAAGAACTCATTTGCCACCGCCATGGCCCTAATGAAAGTACAGTTACAGATAGGATTCTCACTTCTGAAAATTATACTATTTCTGTCATTCCAGATTTACCAGCAGATCATTAAGGCTTTACCAAAGGTACTTAACTCCCTCCCATCCTTATGAGGAAGAGTATTCAACCAGTCCACCACATTGTCACTAGTAGGAGCATATCTCAGCAAATCACATTTGCCAAGTTCCACACTTGCCTCGCAAAATTGCACTTTAAAAAGATATGATTTTGATCCTCCCCATTGTTTTTACAAAAAGGACAACTCGTATCTATATTATTCATAAACCTACTCAGACGAGTTCTAGTTTGATGCTTAACTTTGATAAGACACCACCCGAAGATTTTGACTTTAGTAGGAATGGTTCCCTTCCAGAGAATATTGATGAAATTTTGCACGTGCGACAGGGCCTGGTTATCCATTTGCAACCAAGTGGTTGACTTAATCTAAAACTTACCATTAGCAGAGGGCCCCAAATCAGCCTGTCTTCAGTCTGATGTAAGGGAATAAGGATACTACAAATCTTAGTGAGAATATAATTATCAACAAGTTGCGTTAACTTTTCTTTATCCCATCTACGATTATCAATAAAATCTTCCACTTTAAGATCCCATTGATTTGATTACCACGGTTTTACAGAATAAGATGGTAAATGGGATGAGGAAAAACTCAATTATGGGTCCAGAATAAAATATTCCAACCATCACTCACTGATCATCTCATACCATTCTTAATCATCTCTCTAGCACCCAAAATGTCTTTCCAAGCCATCGAGTGATGGTTGGAGCTCAAGAACTCATCATTTCTTAAATACTTTCTTCGAACAATATTCACCCACCAGTTATTATCATCAGAAAGGACTTTCCACCCCAATTTCGCAAGGCAAGCATTATTAAAACGATCAAGGTTACAAACACCTAACTACCCGCACTTTTAGGTTTACATATGACTTTCCAGCTCACACGGTTGCATCTCCTCTCCTTACCCCAGAAGAAATCCCTGCTTTCCTTATTCAACATGTTGTTTATTTTATAGGAACATTTAAAGCAAGACATGACATGATTGGGCATACCTGTAAGATTAGAGTTAACAAGGGTGAGCCTTCCAGCCTTCGAGAAAGAGTTTGCTTTCCATCCTGCTAATTTCTGCTTGACCCTTCTTAGCAGTTCACTCCCATTCATAGGGTCTTTCCGAAAACTATATTATAGATCCCCAAATATTTCCCTATCGTAGTTTTATGTTGAATTTGAAGAATATGGACAATTTCATTTCTTGTATGACTTGTAGAGTTACTAGAGAAATACAGAAAGGACTTATGAAAGTTGATATTTAGACCATAAGCATTTGCAAAGTTATTTAGAGCTTCAAGAACTATCCTTGCGCCTCTAGGGGTAACTTTAGCATAATTAAGGCAATCATCAACGAACATAAATTGGAAACTTTATATCCAAATAGGAAAGTTAGCACTCCAACATTAGACTTAGGGATACAAGCCAGTTCATTAAGGTTTCGAATGAGCAGTTCCATACATAAAATAAATATATAAGGAGAAAGAGGGTCCCCCTGTTTGATACCCCTACTTGGGGAAAAATAATAGTGGGAGTCACCATTAATGTTGACCAAGAACGATGTGGAAGAGATGCATTCCATGACTAAATTAATCCACCTAACACTAAAACCAAAGTTTAAAAGCATGTACCTTATATAATCCCAATTCAGAAGATCATAACCTTTCTCTAGGTCTAGCTTCAGCGCCATAACACCTGTTCTTCCTTTTTTCCTGTTAAATCCTAAGAACAATTCATGGGCAATTAAGATGTTATCATGAATTGATCTACCTGGCGCAAAAACTCCTTGATTAGGCGAAATGCAAGAATTAAGGAGCGGCTTTAACCTTGTAATGATAATTTTGAGAATAATTTTGTAACTCACATTGCAAAGGTTGATAGGTCCATAGTTATTCACTGTCTCAGGATTATCAACTTCAGGAATTAAGGCAATGTTAGTGTGATTAATTAGTCTAAGGCTAGAATTGTTAACAAAGAAATCCTTCACCATATTACAAATTGAGTTATCCACCATCTCCTAGCAATTTTGATAGAAGCTAGCATGAATACCATCGGGACATGGCGCTTTCAAAGCTCCAATACTATTAACAACATCCCAAATTTCCGCCACCAAGAAGGGAGAGGTTAGATTGGTATTTTGCTCATTAGAAATGCACGGCTTAATTTGGAACTAAGGCCAGCATCTGGGGTGACGGAGCCTCAAAACATATAAACTGCAGCTTGAAGTCCTGCACAAAAACTTGTTCAAGGCCCTCACCTTTACTCCACCAAATGTCATTTGTATCCCTTACCTTGTTAATTTCATTCGGCTTCCTTCTCACCATTGCATTCAACTGAAAGTATTTAGTGTTTTTATCCCCGAGCTTATGCCAATCTGCTCGCACTTTCTAAGCCCACATTACCTCCTCTTCTTTGAGGACCTAGGATAGTTTGCCATTTAATTACGATTCTAAATTGATCTTGTCAAACAATTCCCTTGAAATATTTTTGGAGTTATGGTCACCCAATAATTGTCACATCCCGAGCTCGACTCAGCCGTAACATGATATTGTCCGATTTGAGCCCTGGCCACACCCTCACAATTTTGTTTATGGGAACTCACGTGAGAACTGACACACTCCGACCGGAATCGAGGCATATTGGCCTTCACGTGAGGGTGACGTAGTCATAAGTGCAATGCGAAAGTGACAGTGATATGAAAATGTGAGTAATTAAAAACCAATTAACTAATTCACACTAAACACGTAATTAAGTGCGAGTAGAGATGTTTAGAGTATAGCTACACATAATCAGAGCATAGGTAACCTAAGTGCAGTCCAGCAGGCTAAGTATTAATTATACAGGACATGAAAGAAAGAAAGTTCCTACATTATTTGAAGTCTTTCAAAACCACCGTAGAATCCTCATAAGCCACCAATACGAACTTCTACCTAGAACCTGGAGGGGCACAAAACAGAAAACATGAATGGGCAAAAACAAAGCTTTTCAAAACCATTTCTCTTTCCAAAAGTAATAACCCCTAACTGTAAAACCCGTATAGTTTCCCTTAATACATACGTATGTAGAAATCATGCTCGAGAGTAATGAAAACCAAGTATATGCCATGTTAAGTATCTCAGCAATGAAATAAGTAAGCCAAGTGAAATAAATCAATATAAATGATATGCTCATCAAATATGCCTGCACACGAGTCGGAACCACCTATTGTGGTCTGTATGATAGGGCTGGGTGTAATGAAACAAGATTAGCTGGCATAACGATGTCCTCCACCAGAACAAGACATCTTTGATATACCCAGCTAACATAACATGTCTTGCCTCTAAGCATCGATAACTCTAATTCATAACCAAGGGATGTGGGGTAGGGTTGCATCGTTTGAACAAACGTATGAGAAATAACAGAGTGTGTGGCAACATAATCAATTAATACTCTAGCAAAATGGCCAAGAATATTCAACATACCCATAATAAGATCAGGATTGTTCTGAACATCCTACAAAGTGATATGATGGACACAACCCTGCGTCTGCTGTCAGCCTCTGCGACCTCTGTTAGCTTGATTTCCATGTCCCTTCAAACCACGTCCCTGACCAGGCTGGTTAGTTTGCCTCGATGATCCTGCACTGCTAGAAGCAACCTCAACATTCTAAGACTGCCCTCCAGGATATGGTGGATATGGTGGATATGGCGTGTAACCTCCTAGGTACTTAACGTAACCACTCTGATGATATGGATCGTGTGGGTACTGATACGACCCTCTAGAATATGGAGCTATATCTCCCTGATAATGATATGCTCCACCATAACCCGTAAGGGTATAGCCACTAAGCCCTGGGACTTGCTGAATAAAAGCTGGAGGTGGCGAGGCAGGTGGCTGAGGCTTCTGCTGGTTTTACGGGCATTGGATAGCCCGATGTCCCATCTGGCCATAAGTGAAACATCCACTACTACCTCGTCTACACTCCCTCAAATGCTGATTATTGCACCTATGACATAATGGAACACCTGAACTGTTAGAATCTCTTTGTCTCTAGAACCGGGAACATTCTGAAAACCGGCCGCCTCTCCGAGGTGCAGTGGAACTCGAGCCCCCACTAGAAAAACCATAATTAGTACCACTTCTTTTAAAACTCTGCGTCTTGCGATGACTGGCCTTTATCTTTATTATTATTTTTCTTCTGGTTATTATCTTTTTCTTCCTCCTCCTCGCTATCATTTGGAGCGTTCTCAGAATCTTCAACCTAAAGTAGAACCTCATAAAACTCCTGATATGTGGAACAGGGAGTAGTAGTTGCCATGGAACGCCACTTCTTTCGAGTACCCCACTTAAATCGTCAAAGCATTTCAGCAGGATTTTCAGCAATCTCTAGACAATAACGGGAAAAATCAGTGAACTTCCGGTAATACTCATTAGCTGACATTTTCCCCTACTTTAAATGCAAGAATTCTTGCCTCCTACGATCCAAATACTCTGGGGGTACAAATCTCTTCTGGAATAACTGCTTAAAAACCTCCTAATCTGCTGCTTCTTCCGGTGACAACTGAAAAGATTCCTGCCTCCACCAGGATGCAGCCTCCTCTCCCAAAAACCAAGTAGTCGTCTCAACATGGTTGAGCTAACGCTCAGCTTCTTCGGGCCCCTTAGGGTGCGTTTGGTACGCAAACGGGACGGGACGGGACGGGACGGAACGGGACGGGACGGAACGAAGGTGTAATTTTTGAAAAAGACATGGGGTATATTTGTCTTAAAATGGTTAAACATTGTGTTCCACAGACGTGGAACAAACCCATTCCAGGGGGGGAGGTGGAACGCAAAAACACCCAAAATCTGTCCCGTGGAACAGCCCGTTCCACCCATTTTTGGCGCACCAAACGCGGGACGGAACACCTCGTCCCGTTCCGTCCCGTCCCGTCCCACGTACCAAACGCACCCTTATTACCAATGAAATTATTCAACTTTAAGTCATATACAATCTCCAAGGGAGTCCTCTAGGGAGGATGAAGTGAGGACTAAATGGCATTAGTAATGGCTTCACCAAGTTGGGCAATATCGGGAAAATTAGACTCATATGAAGTATGTAGCTCTCTATGAGGTGGCATGGTTCTGACATAAAATATCAAAATGATTAAAATACTCACAAAATATGTAGGAGTGCCAAACCTAGGCTCCGATACCAAACTGACACACCCCGACCGGAATCGAGGCATGTTAGCCGTCACGTGAGGGTGACGTAGCCATAAGCATAGTGCGGAAGTGACAGTGATATGAAAATGTGAGTAATTAAAAACCAATTAGCTAGTTCACACTAGACAAGTAAATAAGTGTGAGTGGAGATGTTTAGAGTATAGCTACACATAATCAGAGCATAGGTAACCTAAGTGCAGTCCAGCAGGCTAAGTATTAATTATATAGGACATGAAAGAAAGAAGGTTCCTACATTATTTGAAGTCTATCAGAACTGCCGTAGAATCCTCGTAAGCCACCAACATGAACTTCTACCTAGAACCTCGAAAGGCGCAAAACATAAAACATGAGTGGGCAAAAACAAAGCTTTTCAAAACCATTTCTCTTTCCAAAAGTAATAACCCTTCACGGTAAAACCCGTATAGTTTTCCAGAAAATAGTAATACATACGTATGTAGAAATCATGCTTGAGAGTAATGAAAACCAAGTATATGCCATGTTAAGTGTCTCATCAATGAAATAAGTAAGCCAAGTGAAATAAATCAATATAAATGATATGCCAGCCGAAGTCACCTAACGTGACCTGTACGAATGAACCTATAGCTCATCAAATATGCCTGCACACGAGTCGGAACCACCTATTATGGTCTGTACGACAGGGCTAGGTGTAAATAAGTACGCTCAAGTGTTACGATCACATGAAGGCTATGCAATAAATCGCATGTCACCTACAAGTCAGAACCACCTATTGTGGTCTGTACGACAGAGCTGTGCACCAAACTTGGATCCAAGGTGAGCATGCGGTGCGGGAGGTGAACATCACGTGAATGATTGTGCCCTGGCCACGGATGAGAGCACTAACACCGGGGTGCAGGATAATGAGCTCTAAATGCATCTACATATAATCACAAACAATGCATCCACTATCATTAATATATACTCACCTGAATCTTACCTGGGCGTCCGCGGCATCAAGCAACAATATGCATATCTATACTAATGCATACTCTAAAGCATAATGCAATTGACATGGCATTTAAAATCGTAAATCCATTTAAAATAAATTTATGGGAAACGTAAAGCATATATACGTATATATAGAAAACCAAAAGCCCACTCACTGGCAAGTAGCAGGGTCGTAACCCCCGAGTCTCACCTGGCTACGCTCGTCCTCCGGGAATGTCTCACCTATATGCGAAACAACTAAATTATCGTTAATTCGAAAGTACATAATCAAAACCATGTAATAACTTCTCATACGTTGCTCAGTTGGGGTGTTTGAATATACCATCGTGGCCTACTAAACACCATGAGCATCCCCATATTTTAGAAAAAATTTCTGATATCCCGCGCACCTTCACGTGCTGACTATACGAGGTCACGCGCTTGGCACGTTGGACGAAATCTTTAACGCCTTTAGAGAATATTTCGTTAAATAATAGAATATTCTATTGTATATACCTGACGTCGTTAGTATATTCTATCAAAGTTGACTGAATATTCTCTTTTCTTCTCCGAAGCTTCGCCGGGATCCGACGCCAGCCATCGCTGCATCGCCGGTTTTTGGAAAAACTTTCAATCTTAATTTCTTCCTCATTTTTCAACCAAAATTCACGAATTTTATATGGATTTGAAGCTCTCAACATGGAGAACACAACCTTACCTATTTAAAGTCCAAAATCTAACTAAAATTGGTTGGAAATATCCTTGGAAAACCAGCTAAACCTGGAAACCCACAGTCAAGCTTATTCCGACATTCAACCTTAACCAAAACTAGTCTAAAACACTAGAGGAGTTGCGTGGATACCTTTTTGAGCCTCAAAACCACGTAAATGTTCCTTGATCATTTTTAAGGAAATTGGACTCCTCGCCAAAATTCAGAGTTCCAGGGTTCTCGGGGTCCTTACGTCGAACAAATGGTATAAATGGGATCATGAGCTTACGAGGAACACGATGGAGGTCCTTAAAGGTTTAATTTGTGGTGTTTAGATGATGTTTGTGAGTTAGAGATCACAGTTGTACGGACGGGAAGGAAATTTTGAGAAGGAAGAGAAGAGAAGAAGGTTGCACGTGTGTGTGTGTGTGTGTGTGTGTGTAGGTTATGGGGTTGGCAGAAAGAAAATATCAAAGGTTCCCTATTAGGCAGCCAGGTCCTTAAAGGTTTAATCTGTGGTGTTTAGATGATGTTTGTGAGTTGGAGATCACAGTTGTACGGACGGGAAGGAAATTTTGAGAAGGAAGAGGAGAGAAGAAGGTTGCACGTGTGTGTGTGTGTGTGTGTGTGTGTGTGTGTGTGTGTGTGTGTGTGTGTGTAGGTTATGGGGTTGGCAGAAAGAAAATATCAAAGGCTCCCTATTAGGCAGCCATAAGAGGGAAAAAGAAAGGGAAAACCCAATTAGCCCAAAACCTACTTCAACCCAATCCTGATTAGGCTAAAAAAAAAAAGGAATGATCACGATTGATCTAAGTTTTATTTTCCTATTTGATCCAATTGTATTCTAACGTTCGTAACTTTCGCGTTACGAACCCAATTAAACCTCATCTCGCGTCCACTGGCTCGTGACGACGAGTATAATTTAATTATGTCAGCGAGAAAAATAATTTAAATACGCATATGTACATCCACATGATTAAGCCTCAAGGGCATTATCGTCACTTTAAATACTCGAGGAGAAAATATATATTTATTCCGGACGGGTCGTCACAATAATTCCTTTTGTAACTTATCAATCTTTTCCAGCAATTTGTTTTTCCTTGATGTTAACACCAAAAGTAGTTCGATTCCACGACTTAGCAAGGAACTTATGCAACCCAAGACAACATCTAAAGGCATCCATAGGGGTCAGGTTATCACCACACTTCCAAGCATCATGTACAAACGATTTAAACTCAGGGTGCACTAACCACATGGCCTCAAATTTAAACGAATTTTTTGGCCCTCTTAATTGAGTACCATTAATAGCAAAAGAGGTCTGTAATCTGACCCAAAAATGGGATAATTATGCAAGTTATAGTTACCATGCAACTGTAGCCATTCCGAGTTAGCAGCTACTCTATCCAGTCTTTAAAAAATTAAGGTATTATCCGAGTGTTTATTTGTCTAGGTAAAAGGAGCACCAGAAGCCCCTAACGAAATTAGATGACCCGCATTTAAAAAATTTATTAAGTTGTTAATATGCACCAGAAGCCTTTACATTAATAATGCTATTGAAATCCCCTACAACATCCAAGGCTTACCTTTCGGGTCCAAGCACAGCAACTCTTGCCACATATTAATTTGAAGTGTTTTTTGTGGGAAAACATACACGAAAGTAGCAAAGTACTCAATGTTCCTTCTAACATCTTTAATTGCCACATGAATAAAATGAGACTAAGCATCAATGACATTAAGATTAATGGTTCCAGAGTTTTAGCAAATATAAAGGCCCCCAGCCCTGCCGTCAGGGTCAAAACCAAAAAAATGATCAAAATACTTCCCAAAAAACCTAATAGAGGTCTTAGCCATGGAAATCTTAGTTTCTACAACACAAAATAAATCTAACTTTCCCAAACTACATAAGTAACTTAAATTACTCTTGAACTCTGGTCTACCTATACCCCTACAGTTCCAAACTATGCACTTCATTAATCCAGCTCGTTAAGGTAAGAACTTGGTCTCGCTTCTGCAACATCCTTCTCACGGACTCGTTTCCTTGGACTCAACATCACTATAGTTGGTCTAGCACTCACAGAGGCAGCCTCGGCAGCATGACAAGCTACAACCAGGCTCCCAAACTTGTCTCCAGTATCACCCTCTTCACTTCTTACACTTGACATCACAACATCCTGGTTATAAGTAAATTCATGCATAGTATAAAAAAAGTCAATATGCAAACCATTCACAGGGTTAGCACAAAGGTCATCACAAATCAAAGCAAAGTAAGTATCATCTGCAACCATAACTTCATACGATATACCTCTAGCAAATTCAATTAAAATAGCATCCACTAAATTCAAGTTTGCATTCAAAACCACACTAGTAAGGACTCTAAGATGACATGAATGAGAAGATCTTACCCCCTGAACCTGATCTACACCTTTCCCTGCCCTTCTCCAATCCTGAACTAGATCAACCCTAACCACCTGTTTGGGATAAAACTTGAACTTTGGGTTAGCCCAAAAGGAGGTTCAAAAGAAGGAGAAGTCCAAGGCCCAGCCGAAGCCTAGAAAAAAAAGAAAGGGTTTGTTTCCCGACCAAGTGCAGATCATTCAAACCACCTGCTTACCTACCTAGAGGTCAAGTGGTGTAGGTCAGTCAGCTAATCAACCCAAAAGTATTTTACAATGACAGTACAAGTAAATAGTTGATGAGTCACTGCCCTTCAGATGCATTTGGGTAGAATCAACACTGCAGACAGCCAAGCCAAATCGTTTATAAAAGGAGGAAGAAAAATCAAAGATAAAAACACTCAATCAAACAAACAAATACAAGCACAAACTCTGCTCAAACCAGATTTGCCTTCACGAAGCTGTAGTCAGCCCCCAGTCTTCATCTCGTTCGGGATCAACCTTCACCAGAAATCCTTTGTAAAAGCTCTGATACCTTGTTTAAATCTTACTATAGTATCGATTTCCTCATATAAACTCACCTTCCAATCTCCCCTTTTAGCATTCGAACACTTTGTAAATCACAAAGAGAGGAAGTTGCAAGATGATCAGCCTTGCCCGACAAGGTGAAACCTTGCCCGACCTCCTTTGTTTTTGTCTTTCATTCATATATCTAGTAATATGATGTATGTTTCCATCTGCATCCAAGTTATTGCTAGCCAGTTTATGATTAAAAGACTTCTAAGTTCCAACCATTCGAGCAGACAAGATTGATCAATTAAAAGTCCTTGGTCTCAAGGCATAAAAAGAACTTTATGTGGACTTAACCCATCCATGACAATCCGTGATAACAAGAAGTCCGAAGTTACTCGGGGCGCCAACAATTGGCTTATTCTCTAATCGTACTTATGTTATATCATAATTCCCATAGAACGCTTGAGTATAGAATTAACTCTGATAGGAAGCCTTGAAGCCTATACCTAAGGCCCGACAAAGGCACCTATTTGAATTCATTATGCTCTGCGGGCTCGAGCAATTAAAAGTATAACAGGTGTAATACTTCTACAACAATGAAACAACCAAGATATGTTCAATTATTTAGTTAGTTTTGACGGGAAGCCTCAAGGCTTACACCTAAGGCCCTACAAAGGCACCTTTCATAACTAACTGGGTCTCTTGGGCATATATATATATATACACAATAAACTTAACATCGGTTTTAGATCTGTCATGCTAAAGATGGCAGTGGCACGCCTGGGTACTTAAAGTTAATTTTGATTGTGAGCCTCAAGGCCTACACCTAAGGCCCCACAAAGGAACCTTTTAGAATTAACTCTGTCATTCTCTTACAGCCCGCCAATAAGTAGAAGCCCGACAGAAGATATCAACCGGCGCCAACCTCTCGGGGAGCTGTGTGCTCGGTGGCCAGGAAACGTCCTCACTGGATATTCCTTTATACCGAACATAGTTTTGGCACGCCCGGTGGGATTCTTGATCAAATATGTCAAAGCTACCTGAAGATTTGCACACCACCTTGTTGCAGATGTTGCAAAGATTGGAAGACGTCTCCTTAAGCTTCAAAAGAAAAACAAATCTATTTATGAAACCAAGTGTTCCCATATCTTTACCTCTAATTAGGAAGGAAGATGATGGGGGAGAAAAGAGAGGAAAACTAGAGGCCAGCCAGCCAGATGAAGAGAAGATCTTGGCAAACAATCCACCTAGCCCATATCCGGTGCAAGGCGAAACAATGCTAAACAAGCATGCAGATTCCTTTTTGGAAGCCCCAGTTAATATGATTAATTTAGCATGGGTTGAGAAGGGGAAATGGAAGGTTACAAAGGAGACAGAAGAAAGAAGGCCAGCTGACAAATCCACAAAAGGGGTGATCAAATTGCCCAAACATTCGAAAGCAACCATAATAAAAGGAATGGTTCTGTGCAGTAGATGCCAATGCGAGTGTGAACTTGAAGTACCACCAGCAGGAGTCCTCATTGATCATGAAATAATCAGGAGAAAAGACGAAGGAGAAAGAAAAGAGGCATGTGAGAAAGCTAGGCGAACAGCAGGGAGAGAGACTTCTCGAAGTGTTTTTCAGCGGTTAAGAGTGGATTCCCAACCTAGAGTTTTATCAGAGTGTTTTGAAATCATGAAGCTTCTGAGGAGGCAGAAGACAATGAGGCTAAAGGTATAAGAGAGAGGGAGATAATGCATGCTTAATATGGTCATATAAGGAGAGAAGATAAAAGAAATGATAGGATAACAAATCCTGTCAAAAAGGATAACTCTGCCTGTCTCGGGCGAAAATGGTATGTGGTCGGGAAAAATGGACAACCTACCAAACAAATGGGAGCCTCTATGAATTCTTTAAAGACTCATGCGACATTTGAAGCCTCCAAAAATCAGAAGTTTGAAAAAACATCGTCTGGGAGAAGTAGTCAATTTAATTGGAGGAGTAAAAAAAGGTGCAGAGGGCTAATAGCAAAACAGAGGGTGAAGGAAACCATTTACCACAAAGCCTACACCCTAGGAAGTAGAGGATATTGAGGAGAACTCAAGAAGATATGATAATGATGCCAACTCCTGGATGAAGGACATAGCCTATTTGTTTTGGGATTGTTTCGCCTGAGAGGAAGCTCCATTCTACATCATTGGATCTTTTTGGTGAAGTTCCCAAGCAGATACCAGATTCGGGCATAAATCAATAGAAGAGGGCACCCGAACCATTACTCCCAGAAGATGCGATGGCTTAGATAGATGAGTTTATGGAACAGATCGGGAGCAAGAAAGAAGACTTTCCAGAGCCTAGTACCTTCCATATCAACATGACTTATGTGTTATCCACCATGTTTGGTGTTGAACCTGATCAGCCCACCACTATGGAAGGTGACTATTTGACAGCAGAACCAATGATGGCCCATGTCAGCGTTGAAGTACCCGGAGAAGAAGAATTGGGAAAAGCTGAGTCATCCAAGACATTCTAGAATGGTCCGTTAAGAATCTATATTGATAAAATGGTGTTTAGCAGCCCAAACATGTTGCTAGCCAACCATCTTAAGCCAATATATATTGCAGCTCATTTGGAAGGGGTGCCCTTCAAAAGAGTTTTGATTGATGGAGGAGCAACTATTAACGTATTGCCCGCCAAACAAATGAAGAAGATAGGAAGAGGTGTAGAAGATCTCATTCCCACAGACCTCACGGTTTCAAGCTTCTCGGGCGCTATTACCAAAACTCATGGGATATTACCTTTAGAAGTGGACTTGGGATCCAAACAAATCATGCTGGCATTCTTTGTGGTGGATTGTACTTCCACCTGTGGAGCATTACTCGGAAGGGACTGGATCCGCCAAAGTCTTGCCATACCCTCAACTCTACATCAACAAGTTGCTGTTTAACATGAGGCAGGAACAGGGGGACCAGGTTTTTGGGAGATGGTGAAGCCCGACTCACAACCATTTCTTTCTATAGCCAATGTAGCGGAAGCAAATTTCTACGATCCCAATGTAGGAATTTTGCAATGTTCAGGAACATATAAGAACGGCCGCCCTACCAAGGTGACGGCCCAAAAGCTCTTAAAACAAGGAATGTTCCTCATTAGAGAAGAATGGGATAGACCCTGCATCGTCCCAACACCTCAATACCATCAATGACAGAACAAAAGAGGAAGGATCAGGTAACGGCAGTCACAGGTAACGGCAGTCAGGTCCCTGATCAAAAGACTATTGGTATATGGGAGAGAAAGAAAACAAGAAAGGGAGCTCTTAGGAAAAGAATAGCACGAATGGCAGCTAGGAACTTCCACTGGCCAGGATGAAAGCAGGGAAAAACTTTGCGAAAAAGAATTGGAGATGGCCATATGAATGGCCTAGTGCATATATGACTTGGATGAACCAGACGACTTGCCTGAGAGCCCGGAGTTAGTCGAATTTTTGTGTGCAGAACCTGACAAGCCACCACCAGAAGTTTAGGATCCTTTGGAAGTTATTGATCTAGGAACAAAGGAAGATCCAAGACCTATACAAATCAGTGGCTTATTAGAAACTACTAATCGAGCAAAGATTGTCTGTCTTCTGCAAGAATTTAAAGATTGTTTTACTTGGCATTATATTGAGATGCCAGGTTTAAATTCAACCTTGGTGGAACATAGAATGCCCATCAAGGAGGGATATAAACCTGTTAGCAAGCACCACGAAGGATGTCAAAAGAAATAGAAGAAAAGGTCAAAGAAGAAATTTAAAGACTAGTGAAAGCTGGATTTATTAGACCTGCCAAATATGTAGAGTGGTTGGCCAATATTGTACCTATTTTAAAAGCCATAACAAAAACAGTACGATGTTGTGTTGATTACAGAAATATTAATGGTGCCACACCAAAAGATGAATATCCTATGCCCATGGCTGACCTGTCCATAGATGTGGTAGCAAAACATAAAGTCTTATCTTTTATGGATGGAAATGCCGGATATAATCAGATAAAGATGGGCCAGGAAGATATACATAAAATAGCTTTTAGGTGTCCCGGTCATGTGGGGGCATATGAATATCTAGTCATGCCATTCGGACTCAAGAATTCTGGTGCAACCTACCAAAGGGCGATGAATGCTATTTTTCATGATTTGATTGGCCATAACATGGAGGTGTACATTGATGACATCGTGGTGAAGTCCAAAACAGAAGAGCAACATCTGATAGACCTCAGGCAAGCATTGACAAGGATGAGAATTCATAAACTCAAGATGAATCCAAAGAAGTGTGCGTTTGGAGTAAAAGCGGGCAACTTCTTGGGATTCCTGGTTCATCAAAGAGGTGTAGAAGTGGACAAGAACAAGTCTCAGGCAATAATGGAGTCACTTCCGCCCACCAACAAGATGCAACTTCAGAGACTGCTAGGCAAAATTAATTTCTTAAGGAGATTCATTGCCAATTTAGCAGGCAAGATTCAGCCGTTGACTCCTTTGTTGAGATTGAAGGATAAAGAAAGTTTCGAATGGGGACCACTACACCAAAAGGCTTTTAACAACATTAAACCTTATTTGACTTCTCTGCCAGTGTTGGTACCACTTCAAATGGGAAAACCCTTAAAACTATATATCTCTGCTTCGGAGAAATCAATCGAGAGTCAGCTAGCCCAAAACAATGAAGGCGGAAAAGAGCAGGCAGTATACTACCTCAGTAGAATTCTGACTAAGGTAGAAACAAGATACTCCCCCATAGAAAAGTTGTGTCTAGCTCTATATTTTACTGCTAGTAAGTTGAAGCATTACATGTTACCTTGTCACGTGCACATCATTGCCAAAATAGATGTGATAAAGTATATGTTGTCAAAACCAATGCTAACAAGAAGGATTGGGAAGTGGATTCAAGCATTATCAGAGTTCAGTTTTCAATATGTACACCAAAGGGTGGTCAAGGGTCAAGCAATTACTGACTTCTTAGCAGAGTACCAAGAGTCTCAAGATGAGATTGTCAATGTACCAGGGATCTTAGAAGTAATTAATGTTTGGATCCCACCAGGCAAAGGCATTTCAGGCAAAGAAGAATGGGTCCAACAAGAAATAAAAAGGGTAACTGGTCTCTGGATTACTCCTTGGAAGCTTTATTTTGATGGTTCTTACACTCAGAAGGCTTCTGGAGCAGGGATTGTCATCATAAATCCCCAAAGGGTTCACCACTATTACTCGTTCCTTTTAGATTACCAAAGGAATACCAACAATCAGGCGAAGTATGAAGCCTTAATAATTGGCTTGGAAATCTCGATAGAGTTGGGGGCAATGGAGGTAGAGGTATTTGGTGATTCAAAGTTGGTGATAAACCAGCTAAACAGAGAATACAAGTGCAGACATATCACCATGGATGGGTATTACTTGGCGGCCATGCAATTGTTGAGCTATTGGGATCCTGAAGTATCAGTTAATCATGTTCCCAGGGAATCTAATCTGGCGGCCAACGAGATGGTGCAAATAGCCTCGAGAGTACCAATCCAGGAACAGAAGTATGGAGTAGATGTCGAGATCCAAAAAAGAAATCTTCCTTCTATCCTAGAAAGGGGATTCAGTCTAGATGTAATGGTCCTAGAAACCGAGATGGAAGACTGGCGATCACTTATCATTCATCATTTGAAAGATCCTTATTCACCCACAAGCAAGATGAATAGGCAACATGCAACTAAGTATGTCTTATGGGAGGAGAACATGCTAAGGAAAACTCCTGATGGGCTACTACTGAAATGTCTAGGCCAAGAGGAATCTATGAGAGTAATGGTCGAGGTACATGAAGGGATATGTGGGGCACATCAAGTTGGAACGAAAATGAGGTGGTTAATCAGGAGGTATGGGTATTTATGGCCCGACGTAAAAAAAAAATTACAAGTCTTATGCCCGAGGCTGTGAGGAATGTTAAAGGCATGGACCCCTCCAACATGTGCCTTCAGTACCTTTAAATCCGGTGGTTAAACCTTGGCCCTTTAGAGGATGGGAAATGGACTTCATCGGGGAGATTTATCCATCTTCTAGCAAGGGGCATACTTTCATAATTATGGCGATGGATTATTTTACTAAATGGGTAGAAGCCTCAGCTGTAAAGACCATAACTTCAGCTGCAGTTAAGAAATTTATTGAGACCAAGATTCTGCACAGGTTTGGTGTGCCCGAAACCATAGTCACGGATCGTGGGCCATCTTTTATATCAAAGGAAGTTGAAGAATTTGCAAACAAATACAAAATAAAGATGATCCAGTCCAGTCCTTACTACCCTCAGTCAAATGGTCAAGCAGAGACCAGCAATAAGATTTTGATAAACATTATCAAAATGATGGTGACAGATAGCCCGAAAAAGTGGCATGAGAAGCTAGGGAATACTTTATGGGCATACTGAACCTCTAAAAGGGCAGGAACGGGGACAACTCTTTATGCTTTAACATTCGGGCAAGATGTGGTTCTTCCCATGGAAATCAATGTAAGTTCTATTAGGATTCAAAATCAATTCGGGTTACATAGTGAAGAGTACATAGAAGCTATGTGTCAGGGGATTGAAAATTTAGATGTAGTCCGAATTGAGGCCTTGAACCAGATTCAGGAAGGGAAGAGAGTTGTTGCCTGAGCTTATAACAAGAAGGTAAAACTGAAGTCTTTCAAGGAAGGAGATTTAGTATGGAAGACAGTCATTCCTCTAGGAACTCAGCTTAGGAGCTTTGGGAAATGGAGCCCGACATGGGAAGGTCCTTTTATTGTTAGTCACGTATTAGACAAGGGAGAATATTACTTGGCTGACCTCGAAGGAAATTGGCAGAAACATCCCATCAATGTTAAATTCTTAAAACGGTATTGCCCTACATTATGGGATGTTAGGGATTGTTATATTGAAGAATATGGAAGATAAAACAGGTGTTAGGGTGTTGGAATGCAGTGTATTCATCAACCATTGAAGAAGACAGAAAGATAAAAGTGGTTAAAATGATGCTTCATTCATTTTGACGAATTGGTAAAAATTACATCGGATTAAGTCTCAATGTGCCATGTTTCATTCCTTACATTGTGTTGGTGTCTCGACTAGTTTTCTGGTATCTTCATGGACAAAACCTGGTCAGGATCAGGTGATTGGGTTGTGCTGCCAAGATGAGCTTGATAGAGGACCCGTACCAAGGATCGTCACCAGATATGATGGTGAAGCCCGACTTATCAAAGCAACGAGCAGGAGGGCAAGCCCTCAAGAGAAGACCGCCTGACTAAAGGTGTTGGAGATAGTGGGATGTTTGACCAAAGATGTTGGAGATAGTAGACATTTGATGAAAATCCTTATTCTTAGGAAATGAGAGTTGTAGGAAACCCTAATTGAATCCGGAGGAACCCATTTTCCAGTTTTAGAAGAAAATTGAGAAGGCAAAAACGTCCGAGGATGATAAAAGAGAAGGTTGAAGATGATCTGTTGGATGGACATGAGAAGTTTTAAGCCGGAATTTATAGGAACCTTAGAGGATAGCTCAAAGGTCATGAGAAGACCAAGAGATGCAAGATCGCATTCATCCCGTCTATAAAACACGAGTTCCGAGAGTAGGTATACAGACATGCGGCTATTTAATCAATATTGGCACCTGGAATTCCAGCCTGAATATAAATTGAAGGGGGCCTAAAAGAAAGCCTAAAAGGAGGTTCAAAAGAAGGAGAAGTCCAAGGCCCAGCCGAAACCCAAAAGAAAGAAGGGGTTTGTTTCCCAACCAAGTGCAGATCATTCAAACCACAAGCTCACCTACCTAGAGGTCAAGTGGTGTAGGCCAGCCAGCTAATCAGCCCAAAAGTACTTTACAATGGCAGTACAAGTAAATAGTTGATGAGTCACTACCCTTCAGATGCATTCAGGCAGAATCAACACTGCAGGCAGCTAAGCCAAATTGTTTATAAAAGGAGGAAGAAAAATCAGGGATAAAGACACTCAATCAAACAACCAAATACAAGCATAAACTCTGCTCAAACCAGATTTTCCTTCACGAAGTTGTAATCAGCCCCCCGTTTATCCCATTCGGGATCAACCTTCACCAGAAATCCTTTGTAAAAGCTATGCTACCTTGTTTAAATCTTGCTGTAGTATAGATTTCCTCATATAAACTCACATTCCAATCTCCCCTTTTAGCATTCAAACACTTTGTAAATCACAAAGAGAGGAAGTTGCAAGACAATCAGCCTTGCCCGACAAGGTGAAACCTTGCCCGACCTCCTTTGTTTTTGTCTTTCATTCATATATCTAGTAATATGATGTATGTTTCCATCTGCATCCAAGTTATTGCTAGCCAGTTTATAATTAAAAGACTTCTAAGTTCCAACCATTCGGGTAGACAAGATTGATCAATTAAAAGTCCTTGGTCTCAAGGCATAAAAAGAACTTTATGTGGACTTAACCCATCCACGACAATCCGTGATAACAAGAAGTCCGAAGTTACTTGGGGTGCAAGTAATTGGCTTATTCTCTAATCTTACTTCTGTTATATCATAATTCCCATAGAACGTTTGAGTATAGAATTAACTCTGATAGGAAGCCTTAAGGCCTATACCTAAGGCTCGACAAAGGCACCTATTTGAATTCATTCTGCTCTGCGGGCTCGGGTAATTAAAAGTATAACAGGTGTAATACTTCTACAACAATGAAACAACCAAGATGTGTTCAAGTATTCAGTTAATTTTGACGGGAAGCCTCAAGGCCTACACCTAAGGCCCCACAAAGGCACTTTTCATAACTAACTGGGTCTCTTGGGCATATATATATATACAATAAACTTAACATCGGTTTTACATCTGTCATGCTAAAGATGGCAGTGCCACACGTGGGTACTTAAAGTTAATTTTGATTGTGAGCCTCAAGGCCTACACCTAAGGCCCCACAAATGCACCTTTCAGAATTAACTCTGTCCTTCTCTTACAGCCCGCCAATAAGTAGAAGCTCGACATACGATATCAACCGGCGGCAACCTCTCGGGGAGCTGTGTGCTCGGTGGCCAGAAAACGTCCTCACTAGATATTCCTTTATACCAAACACCACCTACTTAGGCTTGAGGCTAGAAACCACCTTCTTATATGATCTGTCATCCCTTGAACTCTCTCAAACCCATATCTTCTCAGCTTTCCTTCTCCACTTTGGCGTAACAATGGTCCAACCATCTTCATCAGGACCATTATTCTTCACACGTTATCTCATATCCTCAATCTCAGTGGATTCCTCTTCAACCAGAGCAGCATAAGGGAAGCATAACATCACGTCATTTTGCAGATTAGCTTTAACATTCACATCCACCACCGTATCTTCAGGGAACATTCAAGGTTCATCTTCATACACCTTGTCAATCATGAAAGAGCCATCATCAGTCTATACCTTGGGGCAGACATGACCTTCATACCTCATTCTCCCATAATAAAAACAAACCTCAAAGAGTTTTTCATAGCTCACAAGAATGGGGCAATCCTCATCCTGGTTAACAATAAGCATACGCTTCAACGGAAACCTCAGATCCACTTCCAGTAGAACCTTGATAAACAAGCCATTTAAACCCAAAGTCACTTCATCCACCCTCAACAAGTTCCTTAACGAGTAAGTAATATCCTTTATTATATTATCCTCCTTATATTGGATTGAAACCCTAGGTAGCCTGGCCCAAACAACAAGCTTGGTAATGATGTTTGAATCCTTAAAGCCAGTGGTCCACCTTTCCAAATGGAATATTTGACCCTTAACATACCAGGGTCTATTCCTCATAATAAACTCCAAATCCTCCTTCATTCATAGACTCCACCGCGAACCATATTCTACCCAAGTGATCAAGGTAGAAAATATTCTTGACTTCATTTCTCCACAGCAGGCCTAGCTTCCACTTAATCAATCTCACCTCGAGTGGCTGCCCAAAAATCTTCCCCATTAAAACTCTAGACTGCATATGCTCAACATTAATTGTAGAGCACAAGTTAATGTTCACCCTAGTCACTCATCTCTCCATGGTGAAAGTACTCCTAGCCTTTTCCACCATCACTGATTTTTGCCCAAGTTAAAGGACCATGAAGGAGTTCTCCCAACTAGTAACATAGGAATTAGAACAAATCCTATGCCTACGGGTCACACTAGAGTTAACGCTAGACATGTGAAAGTTAGACATGTTGAAGGTAGAAGGTAAGAAAATAGAAGGTAGGGAAGCAGGTGAGGACCAAAAGCATTACCAAAGCATGTATAAATAGCCAAACCTTGGGGGAATCCAACCATCAAAACACACTAGTAGAATGAAAATAATCATTATCAAGTGATCCAAACAAGGAAGGGCAAAAATAATAATTATAAAACTCACAAGTTAATGGCTATAGATCTAGCCTCAACCTCAAGGCAAATACAAAACTAGCACGCGTGAACATAACCCACCTAGAGAAACAGACTATCACCAAATGGGAGCTCAAACGTCTCCGTACAGAATAACACAACCAGTTATTACACCAACCCCAGATCAACATTGATGTCATGCAATAATTGCCGAGGCATGCCAAAACCCTAAACGTCATAATCCTAAGCTCTAAATCTAGGTTAGTCAAATCGTCCTAGCAATAGAAAATTAAACAAATACAAACACAATCAAATAAATCTAAATTCACCCAATCATCAAGCCACAAGTAATCAATCAACATATTAGCTACGAAACAACTCCTCGTAACACCACAAAACAAGTGAAAAACACGAAACCATCTTACACAGCCTACTTGAGGAGGATGTAGAGACTTAAAAACTCTCCCAAGCTGCACATGCCACTCACACGAACTCCAATTAACCATTTTCCCCAAATTGTCTAATCCCTTGACTAACTCAAACTTCGTTAACCAAACCCTAATAATCCTTTCCAGACTTTAACCTTACCCTAACCTTACCCTCTTAATTAGCACACAATCAATAATATTAATCCAATTCACCCAAATCTTCATACACACCTTGCGATTCACGCAAGCGCAGACGATAATGTGCCTGACAATAGGTTAACAATAATGTGATTCAAATTTGTCTTTGGCGAGAATCGAACCTAAGACCTATCACTTACAAGTAAAGAGAAATATCATTAGACCGTAGTACTAAGTGACATATTTATAACAATTTATATAAAAGTTTACCAAACACTTATATGTGGTTTTTTTTTTTTTTTTTTTCGTTAAAAGAACTTTTACAATTATGTTTTTTTTTACCATTTACAATTTTTGTTTTACCGAACACTCAACAACCTTATTTTAAAACTATTTATTCTCATAGCCCGATAATAACAATTTTTTTTTTTTTTTTTTAAAAAGCACATCAATACAAAATTAGGCTTTAAGCTTTTAGAAGTTGCTAAAAAGACTGAATTGCTCCCGTTTCTCGGCATCCAAACAGCGGAATAACTTTGTAGCCATCTTCACTTCGCCGAGGTTTGTTTCGATCGGCGAGCGCGATGATCAGATTGTGATAACTTCAGAACCCAATTGAGGCGATTAGGGTTTGCGAGCGATTCAATATACCATGCGGTTGTTTCCTTTGAGCTCAAGCCCGGGCTCGACCTCCAGCGCAGACAAGGAGCTCATTGATCGGGAAAAAAATCGCGCCCTTTTGTACCTCAATGTCTACGATCTCACGCCTGTGAACAACTACCTTTACTGGGTTGGATTCGGGATCTTCCACTCCGGCATAGAAGGTATGCGATTTTTGTGCTTTTTGGGGTTTTCGAGCGATGCAAGTTTGAATTTTGAGTGTTTTGTGTTCTTATTAGGAGTTATTGCTGTTTGATTGTGGATAATTTTGGTTTTATTGTGATGAATTTTGAGAAATTTCTACAGGGTATTGTGTTGTTAGACTGTGCTGGTGTTTGTAAGAAAAGAGTAACGGAAATGGTAACTAGAAGAGATTGCTTGAGTCCGAAAGCATGCTGCTTAATTTATTATTGACAAGATGCAAACAATTATTCTTTAGAGAACGTTTCTACAGAAGATTTCAGATAATCATTTGATGAAATTGAAATCTAAACAACCCTGTGAACATCGATGTGCCCCTCTAAGAAAACTGTTTTCGTTTCAAATGAAAACTGCGTTTATATTCATAAGGAGAAGCAGGTGTAGGTAAAGATTAGTATTTTGAGGTATAAATGGAACTTTTTCGAATAGTACAATTCTGTTGCAGAACTTCCATAAATCAAATGATTAGAAAGTAAGATTATTTAATGAGAGAATTGTAAGTGTTATGAGTTTCTTACTAGAATATTGTAGGTCTGCAATGGTGGTCATCGAATGGAAGTGTCAAATTATATAAAGGGTTTGTAGCTAATGTAAATATCAAATGTGCAGATAGGCAAAAAGTCTGTATCACAGCATAGATCACAGCATAGTATAAACTGGAGCAGCCATGATTGAGGTGTAAAATTCACCTAGTGACAAATCTGTATGTTCATATTACTGTATGTTCATAGTCACTATGAACAAAGCCTTAGGGATAGTCTCCTCCTCTCTGCATTTCTGTATGTTCAAGCTATTCAATAGGGAAAGCTCTGTATTGGATGTGTAGTTGTGAGAGAAGGGACCAAACCTATATTAATACAGTCCAAATTCATCACCCCTATTAAAGATAGAGTTCATACTACTATTTCATATCTAACTAAAAGTCTAACTCAATGAGGGGTGGTGTCAATAATAATCATTCACATAAAGACACTATTACGCTAAGTACAGTGCATCCTATGATACATGTGTGACCAAACAATACTTAAAATATTCTAACTGATATCATATGGAACACACAATTTGTGTGAAGCATCAAACTACATAAGGGGTTATTGCAAGTAATCATTGCAGAACATATAACAATTATCTGTTGAATTTAGGTACAATGCTTCTTGAACCACGACTACCTAAATATCAGAAT
This sequence comes from Malus domestica, assembly GCF_042453785.1. Taxonomy (NCBI): domain Eukaryota; kingdom Viridiplantae; phylum Streptophyta; class Magnoliopsida; order Rosales; family Rosaceae; genus Malus; species Malus domestica. Next base: position 7,420,264 of record NC_091666.1, read on the forward strand.
GCTGAAATAGAAATCTTGGAAAATTAGATTACTTCTTGGTTTTGTAGAATCCTTCACTTATTATTGTTTCTGTTTTGCTCTTAGTTTTTCTTTTGTATTTGAGGTGTTTGGCAGCATCCCATTGGCAGCTGTTATACGAAATTATAGTTGAAAAGCATGACAAAGTTCTAACTATTTTTGTTTACAGTTCATGGCATGGAGTATGGCTTTGGAGCCCATGAGTATCCCAGCAGTGGGGTTTTTGAGGTGGAACCAAGAAGTTGTCCTGGCTTCATCTTCAGAAGGTCAGTCCTGTTGGGAAGCACTGAAATGTCTCGCTCAGAATTTCGGTCATTTATGGAGCATCTTTCTGGAAAGTATCATGGAGATACCTATCATTTAATTGCCAAGAATTGCAACCATTTCACTGATGAAGTTTGTATGCAGCTAACTGGAAAACCTATACCTGGATGGGTAAATCGGCTGGCCCAAGTAGGTGAGAGTTAAGATACTCCAATATTCACAAGATCTACAAGCTACCTTGAATTAGATTTTTTTAGACCTTATAAATGAATGACACATCCTCGTTACTGATTATAAAAGACAGTAGTGTGGGTTATTATACTATTAACTTGGCTTTGTGTGCCCATGGATTCTATACCATAGGTGGGTCCACAAATGTTTAATGAGCTTTTCATTTTTTTTGAGTCGAGGTTTCTTTTAAGTTTCAGGTTCTTTCTGCAACTGTCTTCTCCCAGAAAACATTCAAATTTCAGCAGTGAGACATCTTCCTGACCATCCAGCATATTCTGGTATGTTCCCATTGGAAAAAAAAAAATGTTCTTTAAAGAGTTTTGCATCACAATCTTGCATATTCTTTCTGACTTCCTTTTCTGCAATAGAGTTATACTTCCTCGTATGGGACTCAATCTTCTATGTCTTGAAGATGTATGAGTGTACATATATAAAATAAGTACAAGGAAAAATAAACCAAGCAGGTTTCATTTCTCTGTACTACTAAAAGGCTCATGAACATCTAATTTGTGTGCAATGCGGTTGGAGTTGGGGTGAGACGAGAGAGGGCTGGAGTGCATAGAAGGAGAGTTGTTTGGTCGAAAGAAGGCCAATGAGGGTAAAAGTATGAAACATCTAACTAAAGTGGGCTAATATTCAATAAGCATTACAAAATTTTTTAAGATTTGTTAGGCATATATAAAATGAACAATAAAGGGAGTTGGGCATAACGCTTCCATCTGATCAACTTTTAAACTTTGAAGTTTACTTAACAAACTCTATACCAAAAGTGCTCAACTAATCCACTAACATGTATTGGTATTGCTCATTAAATTTGCAACCCACCAATTCCTCTCTAAACCCACAACTTGCCCTCATCTATTTATTCTTCACCCAAACACTAAGATTATGTTATGGATGAGGGATTTGCAAGTACCAAGGGAATGAGCTAATTAGGTGGAAATGCACTACAAAAGATTTGATGAAGGTATTTGAAATGACTAGATATTGATACATTGAATGGGATCATATGCAGATCCTTTTTGGTGGTCTTATGCAATTAGAACAAGTGAGATGATTAAAATATGAGATCAGATGTGAATGAGTTTTTTTAATTCTGTGTTTGAACTTGCTTTGCCAACCGAGGTTGAACAAATGAAATATATTAAGTTGATTACAATTTACAAATGGACAAACATGATTTGTCTGAGGGACTGTGGACATTGATTAAGCATATCTGAGATCTGATTTCTGGTGTCCGTGCATCATGTGGTCCTGGTTGGTTGAATGATGCTTGAACCTTGAACAAAAATGATTGATAACAAAAATAAATCATAAATTCGCACTTCTTTCTCTGTAGATTGCTCTCTTATTGCAATTTTCTTGTTAATTTTTCAAATGTATTAAGACTAAACTACAATGAGAGTTTGTCTAAGAATTATGAAAGTTAAAGATATTAAGTGTGGGGTTAATGAGCTCTTGGAATATAGGTGGGTGGTGATATAGAGTACATAATTTATTGTAAATAGGATCTAAGCAAGGAATTGCTCAAACGGAGAAGGTATTTATAGGAGGAGATTTAAATGGACATGTGGGTAAGGAGACAAGCAACTATGGAGGTTTTCATGGTGGCCATGGTTTTGGGGAGAGAAACGAGGATGGCGAAGCCATCTTGGATTTTGCAATGGCATATGATTTCTTCTTAGCCAATACCTTCTTTAAAAAGAGAGAAGAACATGTGATCACCTACAAGAGTGGGTCGGCAAAAATACAAATAAATTTTCTTCTAATGAGGAAAGGGGATCGTATAACTTGTAAGGATTGCAAAGTTATACCGGGAGAGAGCTTGGCTAATCAACATCGCTTGTTGGTGATGGATGTACATATCAAAAGAGAGAAAAACGAACAAGACCTGGAAGTGCCTAAGGACTAGATGATGGAATCTAAAAGAAAAAAACAAGCCATTTTCAAAGAGAAAGTAATCACCAATGCGTGGGATAGAGAGGGGGAAGCTAGCCAAAGGTGGGATTCCATGGCTAGTTGTATCCAAAAAGTAGCAAAAGAGGTATTAGGAGAGTCCAAGGGCTTTGCTCCACATCAAAAGGAATCTTGGTGGTGGAATGAGGAGGTACAAATAAAGGTGAAGGCTAAGAAGAAATGTTGTAAAGCCCTATACATGGATAGGACTGATGAAAATGGTGAAAGGTATAGAATAGTGAAGTAGGAGGCGAAGAAAGTTGCGAGAGAAGCTAAGCTAGCTGCTTATGACGATATGTATAAGTGACTAGATACCAAAGAAGGAGAGTTGGATATCTATAAACTAGCTAGAGCAAGGGAAAAGGAGACAAGGGACCTAAACCAAGTGAGGTGCATCAAGGATGAGGATGGAAAAGTTCTTACTACAGAGAACGCAGTCAAAGAGAACGCGGTCAAAGACAGATGGAGTGTTTATTTTCATAATCTTTTCAATGAAGGATATGAAAAGAGTACTTTGGGGGAGTTGAGTAACTCAGAAGAGTAGAAACTACTTTTTTTACCGTCGAATCAGGAAGGAAGAAGTGGTTGTAGCTTTGAAAAAGATGAAGCATAGAAAAGCAGTGAGCCTAGATGATATACCAATCGAAGCGTGGAAAGTCTTGGGAGAGACGGGTATAGCATAGCTCACAAACCTTTTCGATAGGATTTTGAAAACGAAGAAGATGCCAAATGAGTGGCGAAAGAGCACTTTGGTGCCTATCTACAAGAATAAGGGCGACGTACAAAATTGCATGAACTATAGGGGTATTAAACTAATGAGTCATACAATGAAGCTCCGGGAGAGTCATTGAGCATAGATTGCCTCATTGAGCATAGATTGAGGCAAGAGACACGGGTTTCGGACAACCAATTTGGGTTCATGTCAGGGCGCTCAACCAAGGAGGCAAGCTATCACTTACAAAAATTGATGAAAAGATATAGAGATATGAAAATAGATTTACACATGGTCTTTATAGATTTGGAAAAAGCGTATGATAAGGTTCCAAGAGACATTCTTTGGAGGATTTTAAAGAAGAAAGGAGTACGAGTAGCATATATCCAAGTTATAAAGGATATGTATGATGGAGCAAAGACTGCCGTAAGAACTCATGAAGGACAAACGGAAAGCTTCCCCATAACTGTTGGGTTACATCAAGGCTCATCCTTAAGTTCTTACCTTTTTGCATTGGTAATGGATGAGTTAATGGGAAATATTTAAGATGATATTCTTTGGTGTATGCTTTTCGCAGATGATATAGTGTTGATAGATAAAACTCAGGAAGAGGTAAATGCGAAGCGTAACCTTTGGAGAGAAGTGTTGGAATCTTAAGGTCTTCGCCTACGCCGATTAAAGACAGAATATATGGAGTGCAAGTTCAGTGCAAATGGAGGCCAAAATGAGTTAGGGGTGAGGATCGGAGATCAGGAAGTACTAAAGAGCGATCGCTTTCGCTATCTAGGATCTATCTTACAAAAGAACGGAGAATTAGATGGAGACCTCAACCATAGAATACAAGCTGGATAGATGAGGTGAAATAGTGCATCCGGCGTGTTGTGTTACCGCTGTATGCCACTGAAGTTCAAGGGAAAATTTTATAGGACGGCAATAAGGCCAGCGATGCTTAATGACACGTAAAGTTGGGCGGTGAAGCATCAACACCTACATAAAATGGGTGTAGCGGAGATGAGGATGCTTCGTTGGATGTGTGGGCACACAGGAAAGGATAAGATTAGGAATGAGGATATCCGAAGTAAAGTAGGAGTAGCCGAAATTGAAGAAAAGATGAGAAAATCGGTTATGGTGGTTTGGACATGTGCAAAGAAGGTCTACTGACGCTCCAGTTAGAAGATGCGACTATGGGACAGAGGTCCAGGGCCGAAGGGGTAGAGGAAGACCTAGGAAAACTTTGGAAGAGACTCTAAGAAAAGACTTAAGAGTACTTAAATCTAACGGAGGACATGACACAGAACTGAGTGCAATGGCGTTCTAGGATTCATATAGCCGACCCCATTTAGTGGGAAAAGGCTTTGTTTTTGTTGTTGTACGATCTAAGAAGGGCATCTTTTGGAGTTAAATACAATCACTTGAAATAATTTCTTTAAGACACTCTGATTAAATAAAATGCCATTGACTTCTCCTCTAAATGCTTTTGACTTTTCCTCAAAATGATTTGGAATTTTTTTTCCTCCCAAAAGCCTATTAAACACAGTTGAATATCATTTGGATGGCTGGAAATTGGCTTGCTATTTGTTTTAAAAGAGCTTTAGTTGCAAGTTCAGCTTTTGGAGAACATAATTACAGGATAAAATGGATACAAACAACCTAAATTCCGCTTTGACCATATCATTCAGTTTTCTTTTACCATGCAATAAGGTTCTAGAGAAGATGGATTAACAGCTGAAGCAAAGCACACAACATGGAGTGTAGTTCATTACACAAAATGTTTCAACGCATGTTCTGTTTTCCTTCTCTATATGTTACTGGTATTAAAGCTTACCAAATGAAATGGGGGCAGATTCAGTTCTCAAATTGAGTCCAGCTTGGTAATATGATGGAGAAGGCAGATGGAACCTGAGGAGAGAAACAAAAGGGAAGCTTGCGTGCACAGATTTTTGTCTAAGAGAGTAAGAGAGAGAAAGCTGATACGATACAACCGATATGCTTTTGTGTTCCCTACAAAATAAAACAAAATGTGGTTTCAATCCTTGGATGGTGCACCACCCCATGGTGCACAAATGTGTTTTTTTGTTTTTTTTTTGTTCCGTAAACAGGACGGTTTAGTTATAGCACCAAATATGTTTTTTTTTCATACCATGACTTATGACCATGGATTCTTTGCTCTTTGATTGCCTTTGCGAATATGTCGGAAGTTCAGTTGAAGGAATAAAATAAATAGAATTATTTTTCTTTTCTGTTTTCTGGAAAGAGACAATAGGTTGAATAATCAAACACTTTGATTGATGGACTCAACCTCTGGGCTTAATTGCTTTCGGTTGAGAGATTGATCTAGCATGGAAATTCGAGAACTCAAGTTGGTCAAGATATTTGTTGTGGACGTCTGATGGTATTTATCGGATCCTACCATGCAGGTGGCCATCAACAGGTGCAAACTGTACACCTATACTCAGAATCTAGGTTTACGACTTGAATTAGTTCTAGTCCTTCATGTCAATGAGAGCTTTAATTGTTTGGTGAAAAGATTTTGAATTTTGTGTGTATGTAGACAAGGATGTGTGATGTGTGATGTGTGATGTGTGATGTGTATGCTTGGGGGTACTTTACATGTGTGATGTCTTTTGCATAAATTATTTTCCCTTTACTGTCTCTGCAGACGAAGATGACGACGATGGATCAGAATCTATTGCATCATCTGGAACAGGAGCAAGTGAGGAGGGGCAAAATCATCATCTCCTGACTGTACCAAGTGGTGATGTAGCTTTCGTGAAGGAAAAACCTCCAACGTGATCAAGGGAGCTATAATTTCTTCCACTCAGTATTATTTATGTTATCCTCATGTCTCCGATTGTACTTGTATGTACTCTATGATTCTAAATGTATCACCAAACGTGTCTCAGCCATATTATATGATAGTTCCTGGTATAGTGATGATGCTTGATATTTGTCTGCTGGGTGTATCGTTCATAAATGCATGAATATGATTCAACTTATATCCGAACTGTAACATGCGTCGAGTTATTATATGCACTGTTTATAGTTGCTTCTCTATTTTTTATTTATAAAAATTCACTTGGAACACCGCTGCAAACTATGTCGTCGCTTCGTTCCCCCTCTTCCCAGCTATCGGAGATCCATCTGCTTGACGTGAATCTAGGCTTGGGCATCGATTTGCAGCTCGATGGATCTCAATTTGGTACGGTTTCTCGAGAAGCAGCCAGACATCGACTTGGCTCGATGGGCATCGACTGGATGACGGCCTTCGCCAGAGAAGTAGTCGGGCATATCCGAGAGACGTCGACCTCATTCTGCAGTGTGGCTGAAAAGGGTTGCTGCTTCTTGTTGATTCCTGGCCGCCCGATCTTTTGGATGGTCAGGATCATTTGATCCTTAGTATCTGGACGGTTAAGATCCGGAGAGGATCTTATTCATGTTGAAATCCCTGGCATTGTCCTACATTTGCCATGCTCGAGCACAATTCAACTGGTTTGGGTTCATTTCACTATGTCAACCTATCATTCAAAAGTCAAGCCAATAGCAGGGGCTTGTAATTAAGCATGACATTAAAGTGATTGTATGAGGATGTTGTGATCAAAACTAGACCCATAGGGCACACCCTACCCATCATAAGTAGGCAGATGTGGGAACATAAAATATCCTAACGAATGGGAAAACGTCATGTGTACAATTGTCCAAGTCTATTGCCATGAGACCTACTTTGATAAAATTGTAAAACTTGTTTGAAAGACAAAGAGATTGCAACTGGACCACTTGGGTGGCGTTTAACTAGTTATACTAGTTATGCGAAACACAAGGAGTCCGAGAGCTTTAGTATGACAAGAATTGTGGAGTTTTATACGTTGCAGCTGTTCTATTTTGATCCTTATCAAATATATACTAGTATATAGAGTCATGATAGGACTAAAACTTATTAAGAGATAGAGATTATCACTCTTTCTGATAATAGGCTGGACCGAGTGAATCTCTAGCTATATGAATGGATATATATAGTTGAAGTCCCTGCTTCCTCATGTACTCTCTCAATATTATCTAAAACCCTATTCACTTAGAAGAGAGATTTTCGTGTGTTGGAAGTAGAAGACTTCTTCTTCTGTTGTTTCTTCAATGGCGATGCCCCCAGGTAAGTGTCTTGCAGATTATAAACTGGTATTTCTCTAGTTATGATGAATCTGATATTAGTTGGTAATCCTAGGGTTGTGTTGGTTTGTTGTGTTGCAGTAGCTTATTTATTCATATACTGCTTACATGTGGTATCAGAGCCAACCCAACATGGCTAGGGTTCCTTATTCAATATATGGTTAACTCTTGATATGAATGATCTATATGTTTTGCCCTTGTGTCATTAAATGCTTCCGCTGCATACTGACAATTAAATCGTATGATCATGATGTATAATCAATTATTACCATATATTCCCCCAGTTGTGTTTGCTATTCTGTGCAGAGAACATCATTCAAGAATAGTTACAATACTGGGAACTCAATCAAGAAGACCTTTTGGATTCATATCTTATTTGTCAAAAGTCGAACTGATTTTGAGATTTGAATCATAAAAAAAAAAAAAAAAAAAAAAGAATTTCAACAACTAATCTGCTCAAAAGTGTTTAGTTTGTTGATTTTGGCTTGCTGTCTAAGTAATTGGACATGTGATTTATTTGTATCAAGTGAATAATAATCTGCTCAAAAGTGTTTATTTATTCAAGTTAAACAAATGAATCAATGTATAGTGAAATATTGAATTGACAAGATTGCTTTCTTCATCTGCTCAAAAGTGTTGGAGTTATGTAAATTGCCCTTGTGTTCAATATTTTGGCTATGCAAATCTAGTATAAATGGTTTCTGTCCAAAGATGATACTATGCTTATACGATTATGTGTTGAGAAGAGATTATATGTAATCTTTTCTTTTGTTTGCTGACACTTAATGACTAACAACTATAAAATTAATATTTGGTTTTGCAGCTCCTCATATGACATCTCTCAATTTCAACAATATTGAGACTCTGACCGGTTCTAACTACAAGAAGTGGAAGGAGGATGTTGAAATGGTTCTTGGCCTTATGGATCTCGATTTGGCATTAAGGGAGGAAAAACCTGCAGCAATTACTGCAGAGAGCACTGCAGATCATAAGGCAAAGTTTGAAAAGTGGGAGAGAACAAACCGAATGTCCCTGATGATTATGAGGAAGGCTATGGCTCCATCAGTTAAAGGGGGTGTTCCGAAACAAGACAATGCAAAAGCCTTCTTGGCTGCAGTTGGGGAAAAATTTAAAGAATCTGACAAGGCTGAAACTGGGACTTTTCTCACTCAAATTACCTCTATGAAATTTGATGGTGAGGGAAGTGTCAGAGAACACATCCTCAAGATGGTTGATCTTGCTCAGAAATTAAAGGATCTCGAAGTACCCATGACTGACCAGTTCTTAGTTCATATGGCTTTGAACTCATTGCCTCCAAAATATAGGCAGCTCAAGGTTTCTTATAACACTCAGAAAGACAAATGGGGCATCGATGAACTGATCACTATGTGTGCGCAAGAAGAATATCGGCTCAAGAGTGACAAATCAGTAGATGTGAATTTTGTGTAAGGAGAAAAACGCAAAAGGGACTTCACTCAAAGTTCAACCGTGGCTGCTGGTAAGAAGAAGAAGAAAGAAATTTCTTCTACTTTTAAAAATACTAACATCATCTCTAAAGGATCTCATAAAGTAAAGCCTGTTAACTTTGAACCTGAGAAAGAAAAAGAGTGTTATTTTTGCAAAGAAACAGGTCACTTAAGAAAGAACTGCAATGGCTTCAAGAATTGGCTTGTTAAGAAAGGTAATGAAATAAATATTTTTGTGTGTGTTGAGTCTAATTTAGTTTACGTTCCTCCTCAAAGTTGGTGGTTTGACACAGGCTGCTCTATTCACATAACTAATTCTTTGCAGGGCTTCTCAAAAACAAGGGTGATAAACAATGAAGTCTACAATGTTTATGTAGGGAATGGCAGCAAAGTTGCTGTCGAATCCATAGGAAGTGTCAAATTAGTTCTTTCCTCTAGCTTTATTTTAAATTTAAGTCTAGTACTCTATGTACCTTCCATGAGAAGGAATTTGATTTCTGCATCTAAGTTAGTTAAGTCCGGCTTTACATTTGTGGGTGACAGTCAAAGTGTAAAGTTTTTTCATTCCAATGACATGAATAAATTGCTTGGTGAAGCGTATCTTAAAGTTGATATGTGGCAAATGAGTTGTACTTATGAGATTGAATGTTTTAATGTTCAAAGTGTTGGTTCAAAACAAGTGCTCAATCATGAAAAAACCTCCATGCTTTGGCACAAAAGGTTGGGGCACATTTCTAAAGAAAGAATCATCATACTTACCAAACAAAACTTGTTGCCACAACTTGATTTCACCAACTTTAAAGAGTGTGTTGATTGTTTTAAAGGAAAACTCACCAATACTAGGAAAATAGGGTCAAACCGTAGCCAATCTCTACTAGAAATTATACACACTGATATTTGCGGACCCTTTCCAATTAAAACCATATGTGGAAAATCATATTTTATAACTTTCATTGATGATTTTTCACGATTTGCATATGTATTTCTTATTTCTGAAAAATCTGAAGCCTTGCATTGTTTTAAAATATTCCATTTGAAAGTTGAAAAACAACTAGAAAAACACATTAAGATTGTGAGATCCGATAGAGGTGGTGAGTATTTTGGTAGGTTCACTGAGGCTGGACAAAACAAAGGACCGTTTGCAGCTTATCTTGAACAAAATGGCATCGTGGCCCAGTATACCACTCCTGGGACTCCACACCAGAATGGAGTTGCTGAACGAAGGAATCGAACCCTGAAAGACATGATCAGATCCATGTTTGCACATTCAAAGCTTCCAATGTTTCTTTGGGGTGAAGCACTGAAAACTGCAAACTATATATTGAACCGTGTACCAAGCAAGTCCGTAGACATGGTTCCATTTGAAGCTTGGACTGGAAGGAAACCGAGCTTTCATCACTTTCGTGTATGGGGTTGTAATGCTGAGGCCAGATTCTATAATCCAACAGAGAAAAAACTCGATCCAAGGACCACCAGTTGCAAGTTCATTGGGTATTCTGAGAAGTTTAAAGGGTATAAGTTCTATTGCCCTAACAGTCACTCGAGGGTTATGGAAACTGATAATGCAAGATTTCTTGAAGATGAGGATGAAACTGACATCAGAATATCAGCAGCTACATTCTCAGAATTCGAAGAAATTACACTTGATAATGACGTTATTGATCCGCATGCACCTACTCTTACCATTCCCATGGACCTGCAGCCACACCCTTTTCATGACAGTTCACATACGGTTCATGAAAATGATACAACAAATGAGGAGTATGCACCCCATGCAGACGTCCAGGAACATGAAGTACATGCACCAGTACAATTAACTGAAGAATACCTTATGAATGATCCAGCAACTGCAGTTTTCGAATCAACTATTCGAAAATCACAGCGAGTACGTAAGCCAGCATTGTTGCCTGATTTCGTATACCTAAATGAGGCAGAACATACTATAGGTGATGAAGATGATCCCTTGTCCTACAATCAAGCCATAACAAGTTCAAGATCCACACTATGGAAGCAAGCCATGCATGAAGAACTAGATTCCATGGAGAAAAACCGTGTGTGGAGCTTAGTTCCAAAGCCAACTGGAACAACAAAAATTATTGGTTGTAAATGGGTGTTCAAGAAAAAACGAGACTCACAAGGCAACATTGACAAACACAAAGCAAGGTTAGTGGCAAAGGGCTTTACACAAAGGGAAGGCATTGATTATAATGAGACATTTTCCCCAGTCTCAACAAAAGATTCCATGAGAATAATCCTCGCTCTCACAGCACATTTTGATTTAGAACTTCATCAAATGGACGTCAAGACGGCATTTCTAAATGGAGATCTTGAAGAAGATATTTACATGCAACAAGCACTTGGATTTGTTGAAAGGGGGAAGGAAACGATGGTTTGTAAACTGAATAAGTCTATATACGGCTTAAAACAAGCCTCGAGGCAATGGAATAGGAAATTTGATCAGGTAATGGCAGCTTCTGGTTTCCAAGAGAACAAATTGGATGAGTGTATTTATCTGAAAGTCCTTGGTGCGAAGGTCATATTCTTAGTATTGTATGTAGACGATGTATTATTAGCTAGCTCCGATATGTCTCTACTACAGGCAACTAAGAGTATTCTCACACAAAACTTTGACATGAAGGACTTGGGGGAAGCTCGATTTGTTTTGGGAATAGAAATAGTAAGAGATCGTGCTATGAAGTCTCTTGGTCTTTCTCAAAGACAGTATATCGATAGAATTGCTAAAAGATTCAATATGGACAAATGTTCGAATGGACAATTGCCTATCGGCAAAGGAGACAAACTGAGCAGTGATCAATGTCCAAAAAAAGAATTAGAAAAGGAGGGAATGAAAGACAAGCCCTATGCATCTCTTGTAGGTAGTCTAATGTATGCTCAGGTATGTACAAGACCGGATTTGGCTTTTGCACTGAGCATGCTTGGTAGGTTTCAATCAAATCCTGGTGCATGTCATTGGGTTGCAACGAAAAAGGTACTGAGGTATCTCAAAAGAACAAGAGATTTTATGTTAACTTACAGTCATGGGAACAAGCTGGAATTGGTGGGGTTTACGGATTCGGACTTGGAAGGGTGCGTAGACGACAGAAAGTCAACTAATGCATATATCTTTATGTTGGCTAATGGTGCAGTATCGTGGAAGAGTGCAAAACAGAAAGGTATTGCATCTTCAACTATGGAAGCTGAATTTGTAGGGTGCTATGCAGCAACTCAACAAGCTGTTTGGCTTAAAAACATGATGAAAGGATTGGAAATTGTTGACAATGTTGAAAAGCCTCTCAAGTTGTATTGTGACAACAAAGCTGCAGTTTTCTTTTCGAAGAATAACAAGAGGTCTTATGCCAGTAGATTGATGGACATCAAATACTTAAAAGTACGAGATGAAGTGAAGAAAGGAACTGTCGAAATTGAGTACATCAACACAAGTTTAATAGTTACTGATCCAATGACAAAGGCTTTACCAGTGGGATTTTTCAAGAAACATGTTTACAACATGGGAGTAAGAGAGGTCTTTGATTCAGTTAATGAGTGGGAGTAAGCACTCCTTAAACTGTGTTGAGTTTGTTTCAATTATTTTTTTTATTGATTGATAGTTGTTAGTTAGCTTGCAAATTTGTTATCTTTAATAATTTGCTGTAATTGGCTGATCATGTTTCTGCAAACAACTTTGGTACTGGAATTATTTCAGTTTCTTATGGGGAACTGACATTCTGAATTGTCAGTTCTTGATATCATGACTCTCAAGAGTGACATAGTGTTTTTAAGTTAAATATGTACGTGATCACAGAGTGCAAAGTGCAAGCTGTACGTGCCTTGTTTTCTGTGGTCCTATATTTTTCTTAAAAATGACAAGTTACTAAGAAGGATTAGTTGCAAGCTTTTGTGAACTCGATGATCATCATGATTCTTGTAATATTAAGGCATATCATTGACATTCAAGTGGGAGAATGTAAAACTTGTTTGAATGACAATGAGATTGCAACTGGACCACTTGGGTGGCGTTTAACTAGTTATACTAGTTATGCGAAACACAAGGAGTCCGAGAGCTTTAGTATGACAAGAATTGTGGAGTTTTATACGTTGCAGCTGTTCTATTTTGATCCTTATCAAATATATACTAGTATACAGAGTCATGATAGGACTAAAACTTATTAAGAGATAGAGATTATCACTCTTTCTGATAATAGGCTGGACCGAGTGAATCTCTAGCTATATGGATGGATATATATAGTTGAAGTCCCTACTTCCTCATGTACTCTCTCAATATTATCTAAAACCCTATTCACTTAGAAGAGAGATTTTCGTGTGTTGGAAGTAGAAGACTTCTTCTTCTGTTGTTTCTTTAATGGCGATGCCCCCAGGTAAGTGTCTTGCAGATTATAAACTGGTATTTCTCTAGTTATGATGAATCTGATATTAGTTGGTAATCCTAGGGTTGTGTTGGTTTGCTGTGTTGCAGTAGCTTATTTATTCATATACTGCTTACAAAAATATCTCTACAAAATCCATAGAAACCCACAATCAACGAGCCCTTAGGGTAATTCATCACCAACTGTCCAAGTCTATTGCCACACAACCCATGCAGATTACCCTGATATGCAATGGGGCTTGCCTATCAGTCTCTTAACAGGGTAAGACTCTTCATAGCATATTTTAGAAATCTCAGAGGAATATTCCTCCATCTGTGTGCCGACAAGGTAAATAATATTGCTCCCACAAATTGGTGCGTACACTGAGAGTTCTTGAAAAACACTCACGATTACTTATCCAGTTTAGCTAAAGCAAAACCTCAGACACATAAGCTTCATTCCCTAGTTTCTTCATGAATGCAAAAATGGTTGAAACACGAAGATTGTCTAGCAGGAATACCGGAACAGTGGCGGCGCCAATACCAAATTTGGTTCCTTACATTGCTGGGTTGGAACATATTCCACTAGCCCCACCTGTGGCACTTACAGTTCCATGCCACGTTGCAAGGAACGACGACACCTAAGCCACTGCCAGCACGAGAGGAGAATGGGGCTGAGCCACCGATGCCGCCACTACAACGGTCACGTCTCCTATGGGATTTATAATGCCGCCCACCGAAGCTATCACGATTTCCATTGTTCCCAAGAAGCGACTTCCCCAAATACGGTTAGGGTTTCACAAACCCTGGTGCACGAAACCCTAGGGCTTTCTGACCCATAAGCTCAAGGCCTAGTCCACGAGGGAACGCTAGCCAAAGCATGCCACCCTTCGCTCGTTACGACTGACCACCAAATGCTCACTAATCGACCGATCATGCAAGGAAAAACCTCATGATGATCGACCGATTCTTGGCCCCGTGACTCAACAAGACACGAGGATCAAGCGCACCACACTGCCAGACTCCCAGGCCCAGCTAACCAGCAAGAGGAAATCCACTCACAAATGGACCAACTTTCGGATAAGATTAAGAGGCAGACTACCTTGGTTGCCATGTTGCTTAGACGAGTCGGCGGACTACCTAAAATCAGCCAAAGCAGTTAACTCCAGTTAGCTGATCATCTCGTTGTTCGTCAGCAAGCTGGGAAAGAGACTACCACGGGCAATTAGCTTGCCGTAACTATGGACTCACGCTTGGGTCCTAGGACTGACTTTCATTCTAGGTTAGGATTGCAGATCAGTGGGAACTCTTGACCCATACTAGGAGGACGTGTCTTTTCCTTCTTATAGCATTCTAGGAGTGTACATTCTAGACTAGGCAGTGGAAACTCCCAGACCCATACCAGGAGGAAATGTTTTCTCCTTCCTATAGCATTCTAGGAGTGTCCATTTCAGAATAGTCTCCAAGGGCAGCATACGCTTAAGGCTCAAGTCCCACGGAGCACCTCCAGATACTAATAGCAGGCCATGCACAAAGTGCCACCACGAGACAATGATTAAGTAGCAAACTTAACTAATTTGCCAAATGACCATCAAGCGGAACAACTGCCCCCCGTCGAATTCGTTCAGCTGCCACTTCCAAGCTGCCCATGATGAATCATAAACCAGTCAGATGAGCATGCATCTTTTTGAGACGACGATATCCTTCGGTAGGTTGATGAACGTCTCCGCAATCTCCGTCCAGTGGGCAACATCGAGGATAACCTATGCAGAGAAGTGGAACATGTGAATACCACCCTGTTATATGACGAAACTGAACAAAAACTGCCACTATGTAGGACAACACATCAGCTTTCATGATATTCAAGGGAGATCAGACTGAGATCACCACCTTAAGTACAATCGAAGAGTCCTGATCCCACACAAAAGGAATGACAGACTGATGTGCAAGGTGTTTGCAATGAAGTTGCAAGCAGCAACACATGATTGATTTCACACCCTACCACCGCGCTCCATATGCATATTTGGTGAGCTATTGCTAGTCTTTGCAAAAGAATAGTACTTATACTACAAAGTGGTGGATAGATTGTCTGATCAGCTATTTAGCGTGAAGAAGAAGTCGAATGAGTTACTTAACATCACTTTAAGGTAGAGGAAGCCAAATTGAGACGAGACCATTACCGCCACATTCAAGAATGGCCTGCTGATGGACCACCACTTGTGGCGAAATCGTCATGAAGCATGGGCAAACCCTAGCCGAAATATTTGAACTTGCAGAGTGCCGCGCTCTATGGGATGACGAGAATAATGCCACCAAGACTCCAGAACCCTTAAAGAAGGATCAAGAGCAACTCCGCAACGGGCATATCAAAAGAGGAATGTCAACCATAAAGAAGCTGATAAGCGCTAATCATGCTAGTCAACCAGTGAGACCCTAGTCAAACAAGACATACACGGAGTTCTCCATTACTATTCGCCAGATTTACAACATGAACAAGAATTATCCCTTGCTGCGAGATCACCTCTACTGAAAAACCCCAAGAAAGGAGACCAATCTCAGTATTGCGCATACCATAGAGTACACGACCATGATTGGAGAAATGCTGAAAGTGGAGGGATTACTTGGATAAGATCATACAGAAAAGCAAGGTTTTGTTGCCGCCGAGGCCATGCAACAGATTGATGAGAAGGACACTGAGACCTGCCAAAGTATGTGAGTCTCATCTCTATTAGAGAGATGATATAAATAGATGGTAAGAATAACATTTTTTATGTTCGAATTAACGTTTAACTATTTAGTCCAGTGGACATTAAATTTTTATTGTTGTTAAGGAGGTCTATTGTTGATAAAGCAAAATAAAAACTATTCAAATAATAGAATAACATTTAAGAAATTTCATTTAGAGCCAATTCGATTGAATTGGATATTCGGTTCCCCAGCTTGTCCGCGTCAACTGTAATGTATTGTCATACAATAATTGTTCGGGTGAAGATTTCTCTAGAGATGGCTCCTCGGCTCTCAGCACAGCTCCCCAAGGGATTGGCACTTTGGAGGTGTAGTCGAGCTTTTGCTTGCTGATGTGCTACAAGAAGAGGACAGAGGTAGTTTTGAAAGGTGCCTTTGTCGAGCCTTAAGTGTAAGCCTTGAGACTCGCAATCAAAACTAACCAAGTGCTAGGCGTGCCACTGCTATTTCAATATAGTAGATGTAGAACAAGATTGCATTTAGTCAATTACTTGCGCCCCAAGTTACTCGAACTTCTTGCTATCAAAGGATTGTCGTGGATGGGTTAAGTCCACATTAAGTTATTTTCCTTGCTTTGTGACCAAGGACTTTCAGTTCATAGTCTTGTATATTCGAATGAAGGGAGTCCAGATCCCTTAAGTCATTTGTTTGGTTCTTGATTGGTTTTAAATGAAAGCATATCCATTAAGCTGACCAGATCCAAATGCAAATGAGACTCTCAAAGTAGGAAAACAGATGGATATGACTTGAATACATGTTGGAGAATACATTAAGCAGTATATCTATTATCCAACAACAACTTTCCTTTCACTATAAGGTCTTGTATCCAATCCCTGAGCTAGACACAGTTGGTTATGGAGTGATTAAAGGTGTAATGCAGCTTGCAATACTTCTTTCCAGTATGGGCACCAAGTAAATAAGGCATGTTATCTCAAAGTTTCTTGAGATGCAAAGAATTGACCGTCATTACTGATGCTTCGACAAAGGAGCACAGTGGTTACAACAAAAAAATTCTTGAGTGCTCTAGAGTACTGGTACTTCGAATGTTTAACCATTAGATCTTAATTTTTGTACTGAACAAAAATCTAATGGTTAAAATATTAAGCATACCGAATACTCTGAAGCATTCAAGAAAGTCCCGTTGAAGCATACATTTATTATGTGGTAGTTTGGCAGATGGCACCATTCAAATTTACAGACAAACTTTGTGCATCCTCAACCCAAAGAGACTATCAGAGACTCAGAAGATTGAAGGATCAGATTAAAGGAGAACGATTGTCACCCCATCTAATTTCTCTCTCCTTCCCACCCCTTTTATTTGAACGGTTACAATTATACCATGTTAATATTTGTAGAGATAATAAGATAAAAAGCAAAGTGTGAGATGAGAGGAGGGAAGGGGATGAGAATACGAGAGGAGAGAATCATACTCTAGATTTAACGCCCTGGGTTGCCATTTTTTATTGCCACTAATACGCTTCGTTCTTGATGCAGAAACCAAGGCTCTCATGCATGCATTGGAATCTACCAAGAGTTTCATGCGCATTGGAACCATCAGATATAGTTAATTAAGTTCTTAGAGCAATGCAAAATAATTAATTAGTCATTTAACAACATTTTAAATAGTTTGGGGAAAAGTAAAAGTCCAACTTTGACTTGGGTTTTCTTTCTGTTTGTACTTTCTATAAATAGAAACGCTAAAGAAATTCTCTCAAAAGTAGAACTCTTTATTGTTGAAAACCAGCCGTCCCACATAGGACAGAGAGAATGAGAAAAAGCAATTTATATAGGATTACCCCACTCTAACTAATACCGAGACATTTTGTGATAAAATCTCACATCTGAGGATTGAGCAGGTAGTAAAGTGGGGCCAGTATCGGTGTTGTTGGAGGGGACCCTCGGCCCGTTGACCTGAAAATTTTTACATGGTATCAGAGCCAAGGGACGGGCTCATACTGCTACGTGATTAGATGGGTCCCTTTTGGCCCTGCATGATGGGTGAGTCCCGACATGGCTTCACATAGGCTAAAGATGCCACGTGATTGGGTGGGTCTCCCGTTTGGCCCCGGGTGATGGTTGAGCCCCGACATGACTCCACGTGGTTGCCGATGAGTGGATCTCCATGTGTGACCCATAAAATGAGGTCTCATGTGTAGGGGAGTGTTGGAAACCAGCCGTCCCACATCAGACAGAGGGAATGAGAAAAAGCAATTTATATAGGATTACCCCACTCTAACTAATATCAAGGTCTTTTGTGATAAAATCTCACATATCAGGATTAAGCAGGTGGTAAAGTGGGGATAGTATCGGTGTTGTTGGGGTGGGCCCTCGACCCGTTGACCTGAAAAATTCTACATTTATGAACTCTCTATCACCTCATAATTTAACGTTAATTTTTTTGCCAACATTATAATACATTGTGTTAAAAACATGAGGTGACAGAGAGTCTGTGGAGAGTCTCACTTTTGAGAGAGTCTACATAGCATTTCTTTTTATAAATATCATGTATTAAAGTCTTATGCAATTGAAGTGAGTTGATTCTCCTTCTAAAATCAAGCATTTGGCTTGGTCATATCTAGTGAATCCACGATAGTGGCCTGAGTATTCTGTTGTCTCTGGTTGAGTTATTCTCAAGTTCTATCCCCCATCTCTTTGAGACCCTTGACTCGTCCTACATCAGTTCTACTATACCGAATGTATAAGTATATAGTTATTTTTTGTTTTTATTAAATTCTTCGTGCACAGTTGTTAAATTGAGTAATGTATGTTACACATAGGATATGGCACCAAAAAGGGTATTGTCATAACTATAATTGGGTGAAAATGCATTGACATGTATCATCACGTTCTAACTTTTTAAATTAACTCAATAACAACGTTATAAATACTAGTCTTCATGCATGTGCTAACGCGCGTGCATAAGATATTTTTTGAATCATGGCATGATATGCATGATTTAAATGTATTTATATGCGTAAATTGACAAAAGGAAAGTCAAATATTTGAAGCAAATGAATAATTTTAGATCATGCTAGAAGAAACCCCTCATAAACCAATTAAACCAGCTGAATTAACATAATAAAATCGATTTCTATAGAATTTACATTAAGAATAGAGAAAATAATATTTAATAAATAATTGATTGAATCACATTATTGCTAGCCTATTATGAGGCTAAGCTCACCCTCTCCTCCTTAGTGTAGATAATATCGTTTGTAAAAAAAAAACAATTATTTGACAATTAATTTAATCACATTATTATCCGCATACGAAAGATCTTTTTTATAATCGGCATTACATGCCTCTTAAGATGTTTTGAACGTGTTTAAAAATAGAGACAATAATATTTAATAAACAACTGATTGAACCACATTATTGCTAGCCCATTGTGAGGCTAAGCCCTCCCCTCCTCCCCTTAATGTAGGTAATATCATTTGTTATAAAAACAACAATCATTTGACAACTTATTTAATCATATTATTATCCGCGTGTGAAAGACCTTTATTAT
Source organism: Malus domestica (assembly GCF_042453785.1). Taxonomy (NCBI): domain Eukaryota; kingdom Viridiplantae; phylum Streptophyta; class Magnoliopsida; order Rosales; family Rosaceae; genus Malus; species Malus domestica. Next base: position 7,439,688 of record NC_091666.1, read on the forward strand.
AATCAACATTACATGTCATTTAAGATGTTTTGAACGTGTATAAAAATAGAGAAATTAAATCACATTATTGCTAACCTATTGTGAATCATATCATTGCTAGCCTATTGTGAAACACTGTTAAAATGACAAAAATACCCTTGCCTTATTTGATACATTATTTTAGGATGCCTTTGAAGTTTTTTTATCTTGGGGACATTTTTATCCAAATATTTTTGTTGAAGCTTGGTGACACAAAAATCACTATTCACAACATCTGATTGAATCACATTATTGCTAGCCTATTGTAAGGTACTAATTAAAACAAAACTGTACTAATTTATCACCGGCACTAATATTTATATTATATTTTATGATGACCAAATTACCAACTTACCCCTGCATTTTTTATATATTATATTAGGCTGCCTTTGGATTGTTTTGGTTGAGGGGCAATTTTATCCTAATATTTTTGTTGAAGCCATGACACCAAATCGGCACTATTCATTGCCCTATTTGCTTTATATATAAATATATATAATATATAATAGATGCAGGATATATGACTAGCTAGGATATCAATATTGAACAACAAAGTAAAATATTACATCAAGTTTTATTCTTATTACATAACGGTTTAGAAAACCCCAGTTGAAGAAGTTGATAATATATATATAAAGTGAGCACCTTAAAATGGTGAAACATTCAAAATACCATAAATTGTCCTTTAAGAATTTCATAAATTACAATTGAACCAAAAGAAGCTAAAGTATTTAACCTTATTTTTGTTTTGAATGAATTTAATATTTAAAATTATAGAAAAAAAAAACACAAACAAGACATTCCACGTTAGTGGGTGGTTTCACATCATTAATTCATTTTTTTTAAATATGTAAATTAATTATTTAAATAAAAAAAATATAAAAAGGCCAATTGCCACGCGCGTATGCGTGTGGTAAGAGGCTAGTAATATATAAAGGGAGTGCTCTAGTTTGGTGAAGCATTCGATAATGCCCAAAAGACCCTTACTTAATGACATAGCACAAAACAAGGATTTAATACCAAATGAGGGATAAAAAGTTAAAAACATTAACTACAGAATTTGAAACGTGGGAGGAAAGTGAAAAAGAATAGACAGTTGCCAGTTCAGTTATCAGTTATATTTCAACTTCCCACATCGAAACCAATTGGTTTGAAGATTCCCACAATCGAAACTAGAGAGCAATTTAATGATTCCCACTATCTGAGTTCAGTTGAAGGTTCAACAATTACTACCCACATACCAGTGCTATATACAAATGAATAATCGAAAAGAGCCCAATTTTTGGAACCAGACTTTGGGACGCGTTTTGGAACCCTTCCTTCTTCACACCTTCGATCTCGGACACCCACCTTCAGGAGCCCAGTCTCTTGGCCGTTGCTCATCTTCCCTTCTCTCTTCCCGATCGCGATATTTAAGTAAGTTTTCCATTTTGTGCAAATCCTTAACCCCAACTTTCCTTACTATTTAGCTTTCGATTTCAACTTTTCATTCAACAAAATGCATGCTTTTAGGGTTTCTCAACCTTAATTTAATTATTCTTCATCCATTATTCACCAATTTATGTCACTAATTTGGTCCATCTCTAATTCATTTGCTGCGAAAGGACATCAGAATACCACGAGTGTTTAGATGGGGTTTTGATTTGATTACAATTGGTTTTAATTTTGTCTCTACTACATTCACCACTGCCAAAACAATGCAATAGTACTGTCTAAGATGTTTTTGGTGAGGATTTTAAAAGAAACATATGAGCATTGTAATTGTAATTGTGATTGTCAAAGATATTTCCATGTGAAAAACAAATTAGTATTGTCAAACAACTAATTGTAATTGTGATGAGCATTGTAATTGTGCAAAGGGTCTTTTCAATTTGGAGGATCCCAACAAAGCAAATGATGTAGTTCATGATTTGTTCTATGGTACTTTGATTAGTGTACTATGTAATATTACAGCAATACTAAAACAAAATTAATTTTTTTTTCTAGGTCGAACACTTGGAGGCACCGTACATTTTTGTAGGTCAAACACTCTTATTTACTGGATTGCAAAATACAATTGTATTTTTAAGTGATTGCATTTAAGTTCTAATATTTGGTTTATTGGAACTTATTTAAATTCCTCTGTGCTATATCTTCTTCTTTATTTTATAACTTTATGAGTTCCTTTTGCCTTCTTCTTACATTCTTATTATTTCGGAGAACTTTGCATATTTCGTTGAATTCTTAAATGAATTTTCTTGCTTTTTTTTTTTTACTTTTTGTACATCTATCATACAGATCCCTCCTCCACCCCTTTTCCATATATTTATGATTTCTTCATCTTAAGCCGGCAATCCGAAAAAAAAAAACGTGATAATTTACAAAAATCGGTGAGCATTTCCCCACTTTTTTCCAATTTCAATTTGTTTATTTGGTCCCATCATCTACACACTGTTTTTTTTTTTCTATCTTTCCTTCTGTGTCCTAAGTAGCTTCCATCATTCTTGCTCTCTCAAGATTGCACTTGTGGCAAAACACGCACTCACTCAAGGATGATCTGGTAAGCATTTTCTTTTTATGTGATAATCTCTCAGATTTTCTATGTTTTCTTGGTGGGTTTTCTTTTTACTGTAGTAAATTTTGGGTTTTGTAGAATGAGACAGCAAGACAGAAACTTAAAGGCGAAGAAGCAGAGGAGGTCGGTGATGAAAAGAGAAGCAAAAGTAAAGGGAAAAAAACGTGGGTTATTTTGTATTATTCTTCTTTTTTAAAGAGCAATGTTTGGATTTTCTTTGATTAGTGTTTGGTTGTTGGGAAAATTGGGCAAGTGGGTAGCAAAGAAATTTGATTGTTTTGGTCTTATGAGGATAACATTTTCTCAATTTAACTTTTATTTGAATTTATTGGGTCCCACCCACATAGTGAGCAATGTGTGCCTTCATTTGAGGTTTCAAAGTAGTTGGAGCAAGTTAATTTAATTTATTTTGTGTCTATATTTCTGCAAATAATTTGCGTCTAGTAGCGTTTTATATTGTTTTTGTCTATTGGAAGACTGTGAAAGTTTTGAAAGTGGATGTCTTTTTGTTGTTTTAAACACTTAAACTACACCAATATTGTTTGTATTGCATTAGCAATGAATGGAATTTTGGTGTTTCTACATCTCCATATTTGGGTGAGGTACTGTTGTTAATAATCTAAAATCTCAATGCTCATATGTTTAATCAAACACTAATCAGTCTTTCTGGTTGTAAGTTGACATCCGTTCGTCTTTATGTCTCATTTTTTATGATGACACTCATGTGTGACCTAAATGTATACAATTTTGGACTCCACTTCCTTGCTTGCAGAATATGTTATGGGATATATCATTGTTCTATTATTGCATGTATGCTAGACAAGCTTTAAAGTGCCTTTTGTTAATAGGTTATTTGGACTTTGAATAATTGGATCCTTTCTATTTCCATTGAGCTCAAGCAATAAGAAAAGCTTAATTGTTAAGTAGATCAGATGACATCTGCTTTTGTCTCTTTGCCTTTAACATTTTCTCACATGTTTATTAGCTACTTTTGTTTTTACATTTCACCATGCAAACAAAGTATGAGACGATGGTGATGCATTGCAAGAAGGTTTAAAGACCATTGTACGTTTCTCTTGGTTGTGTTAAAAGTTTATTAATTTTGTTTATTTACAGAAACTCCACAAGAAATGCAATAAAAAGTGAAGATGGCACCACCTAAAGATGAGCCACCTAGCATACGTGTTTCTATTTTTTCTCCTGGTTGGGGCATCTCTATTGGGGTGAAAACTATTGATCTCAGCAAACTAATTCTCAAAGAGTTTAAGAAGAAGAAGCACGAGTAGTATGTATTCCTTAGCTTTCTTCTTAATTTTCTATAAATTGAAATTTTGGGAGGAAACATTGAACATTTCATATAGAAGGCGCATGAAAAATGCTTTAGCAAAAATGAAAACTGCAACTACTCCTCACATCATACGAACCTACAAAAAAGTTCAACGAATTAGGTATAATCCTACTCACCATGCCTATCTATCTTTGACAATTTTCTTTCTTCGTAATATGTTTGCCAATTAATTATTCATAATTATACAAAACACATGAATATTCTAACTGGACAATTATGTTGGTGCAAGAAGAATATTAATCGTAACCATACAATGTTTCTAGATAAGGTATAATAATATTTTTTTTATAGTTAAGAATGCAGTACATTCTATTGCATTAGTTTGAAATCAATCACATAAGCCTTATCAAACTTAATTTTGTAACAGTTCTACAAGCATCATACCTCTCTCAAACTGAAAAAGTTGAAGCATAGGATTAAGATACAATATCACAATTACTTATTTCATAAATGTGATCACAATTTGTTAACTCGAACTTGACCTAATACTTACTTTACAGTCTTCTTCAAGCAATTAGAGAAAAAGTGTTGCTATGGACAAATTGTCTAATTTAAAGGTAATTATGTTATACTACTCACTACTTATAATAATATTTTTTTTTATAGTCAGACTTCTAATTTTCTCATATTGTTTGTAGATGCACAATGAAAATGTGAAGCATCAAGTGAAAACAAATGGGTGACAACCATAGTGTTGATGTTGCATGAAAACTTCAGTTTGTAGATATAGTTCGTCTTTTACTCAAGATGAATGTTTTATTTTATTTTTAATGTTGCTAACTACAAACCTGTTTTCGAAACATATTCTAACATTTTTTTTTTTTTAAGTTTCATGGAATGGATGTATTATAAAAATTCGTTCTTTGTAAGTTTTTTTTTTTCCTTTTCATATTTTATTTGGTTTCCTGCATTTTTGTGAGATGCATTGGCTATGCAGGATGCCATGGATAAGAAATACTGAAAAGAAGAAAAAAAATTGAAACCAATAAGTTAGCTTGGTCTTAGAGAAGAATTCAGTATTGAGTATTTTAATGTTAGAAAAAAAAATAAAAAAACAGAAACAAGAAATTTTCTTGGTGTTGAACTTTAGAGGTAGTCAATGCAATAGTTAAGATTTAAAACGTAAATTACAAAAAATGAAGACAAATTGGTAAAAAAACATAATGTGGATGCAAATTTCTTCCTCCTCGATCTTGGACGATTTTGCACCTACAAATTAATTAACACCTTATGTTAAGGCCAAGAGCCTCACGCGCCCACGATGAATGTGGGGGGCTTTGGCCGAAGAACCTCCGATGCCAAAGTTAGAATTTAGAGAGAAAGAGTGTTTAGAGAATTTTGGGATTTTTGCCAAAGTGTTGGAATTAGCTTTTTGGTGAGAATGAGAGTATATTTATAGGGATAGGAGGTGGCTAGGGTTTTTAGGTTTAATTTAGGTTTAATTAGCCAATTTATTATGATAAATTTGCTAATTAAACATAAAGGGAATAAATGGACGGTTATAGAATCAATTAGCTAGCTTAATTGGGGTAGTAAAGTGGGAAAAGATAGGGAAGGTAGAAAGCTTAAGGGGATGGCCGGCCATGTGATGTTTTAGGGTTGAATTGGTTGTATTTTGTGGTTATTTGGATATAATGGATGGTTTAATTGAGAATTAATGGGTTAATTAGGCAATAAACCCATTAATTAGCCAATTAACATAATTTAAAAGGAATGTGTTTGGGAATTACCTTGTAGAAAGGATTTGATGAGATGGACTTTGAATTGTTACCTATTTTGGGCACTTCTGTCTTGGTTGAAAGAGGGTTGCCCGCTGCTTGCGCGTAGGAACCTCGTTGTATTGCAAGGGTATTTTTTTCCTTTTTGTCCAAAAAACCCACGTGTCGCCTTGTGAATATTTTTGGCTCCACAAATGCCCCCACACCTGTTGGGCTGCTCGCAGAAAAGGGCGGCAGGTGTAGAGATTTTCTTGCTTTAAGAAACTTAGGACTGCTTCCTATTTTGATGTAGATTCTCTCTTTAATAGGAAATTAGATCCTTCTAGGAAAGGGAAATAAATTTCTCTCAAAGCCTATTTAAGTCCACCTTAAGTGGGTTATTAAATCAAGTTTGGAGAGCGATTTATTCTACCCTACAAGATAGAGATAGCTTAGAGGATATTTGTTCCCCCTCCTCTAGCAATCTTCTACATCTTGCCCGTGCAAAGGACCGTCTTTCGTTGCTTTCTTCGTCTTCTTCGTGCCGCACCAATGTAAGAAAAAATTAATTTTTCTTGCCTTATTCTTGGATAGTGCTATTGCGGGGTAGCCGTCGGGGTGGTGCGGCACGTCGGCTGGCAGGAGCCAGGAGCTGGCTCGGCATGAGCTGAGGAGATGTCGTGGCAGGGACCACTGCTTGGGCAGCTTGGCTTGGCTTGAGCCAAGGGCAGCTTGTGCAGCTGGGGTCGAGGATTGTGGCGCTAGGGCACAGTGTTAGGCGAGCCGCATGGCTCATGTCCTTTGGGCTCTTGGACCTGACTCGGGCCAGGCTGGCGATTGAGAGAAATAAGGAGATTGCGGGTCTCATGGGCTGCTGGAATGTTGGGCATGCAAGCCTTCTGCCTGCTGGAATGCTGGGTTGAGCTCCCCTGCTGAGTACCATGAATGTCGTTGGCTGCTTAGTCTTCTTTGCTGAAAAAAAGGTGGGCTGCTCCAGAAAGATGAGGTAAAGAGGATCAAGGCAGATGCATTGGCTCGTCTGATCGCTGTCGTGGAGCTTACTATGAATGAAGATGGAAAGAAGAGATCTTCCCTGCCTGCTCATGAGATGCCTAGTTAAGAAAAAATTGAAGACTTCTTGTGCTGCTCATGAGGGTCCGCTTGCTACCGAGAGGTATGTGATTGACATGACTTCTTCTAATGGGAAGAAAAATAAGGCTGCTAGATCTGAGCATGTGGCGTCTTCCATGTTGAGAATGGCTAGTACAATTGTGGATAAGATTGCTCAGCGTAAAGGTTTTATCATGCCCTCAGTGCCGAAATCTGTACTAGGACGTTCTTTGGAAGCCAAGTCCGGTTCACCTTTGTAGAGACTTGCTATTATGAAGAGTGGTAAGGTGGACTCTGCTGCTAAAGTGGCGCCAAAGCCTGCTCCCTTTGCTGTTGAGATTGATTCGCCTCAGATTCAAGATCTTAAACTTGCAATTTCTGAGCTTCGTTTCGCTGCTTATGCTAAGAAGTGAGTGGATGAGCTGCAGCGCGTCTGTGTTAGTCTGCTTAAGAAGAATGAGTAGCTGAAGGGTGAGAATGATGGGCTTGAGGTTTTAAGACCTTCTCTATTTCTCCGAAAGACTTGCTTGCTTTTACTTTTAAGGCTTCCATTGGTGAAGTAGTTGGAGAAGTTAGTGCCCAGACTGGGGCAGCCGGGGGTGAAGCGCCGGATGATGCCGTTGCTAAGAGTGTTACGGTTGTTGAAGGTGTGGCGACCGAGTAGTCGTGGGATGTCCAAGCTGCTGTAGTGTAGTATTTTAGGTAGCCTTTAGGATTTTCTTTGTTTTTCCTTGTAGCTCTTGTTTTGCTTGAACTCCTTCGGCCTTTGCTAGTTGTTTATAAACATGTTTTCCTTCGTTTTTCTTCATCTTCACCTCTTTTGTTCATGCCCTAACCTTTAGACTTGATAGACCAGTGGCAGGCATGCTACTTTTTTATAAGCAGACAAGCTCGCGTAGCCTATGCAGCCGTAGGTGTTGGTGTAGAACTTTGCAAAGTTGTTAGCCATAGGGTTGGCAGCCGGATGCCTTACTTACAGAAGAAGACAAGTCCGCGTAACCACTAGGCTGTTAACTTTGACTTTCTTCAATTCCGTAGGTTGCGTAGCAAGTATCACAACACTTTAGGACTTGGTGTAGGTTGTTCCACGCTTGGCAGAGGTGAAGCTTATCGACTACGTAGCATGTCGGCAGTGGATAAAACTTCGTATATGCGCGCTAGATTGTTTAACCTTTCACAAGAATGTGCGGTTGTATAAGTCTAGCGCGGCTTTACTGCTCGAAGGGCAAGCTGTAGGCAGTCTTCCGGAATCCGTAGGCTACCTTAGTGCACTCGGTAGCAGCTTTAGGATTCCAGGGCAGCCGTCCATCGGATGTACTGCGTAATGTGCCCTCTCCGTCTCTAGAGCCCGGTTCCCCACGGATTAGGCCAAGAGACCCAAAATCCTTCAGTTAGCTAAGCCTTGAAAAAGACCATTGTGGCTACTTCTAGGAATCCCGGCGCAAGCCATCGTGCATCTAGTTATACTAGGGCAGCCAGGCTCATCCACGTCTGGATATTCGGAGTGTAAAGTTTATCCTCCCGTCTTGGAGAGCTGACCCATATGGGTGTCGGGGAATTGGTTTACCCTCTCGCACTGGAGAGCAATTAGTTTACCCTCTCGCACTGAAGAGCATGGTTGGTCCCTCGGGGGGGGCGCAATTCCTGCGATGGGTCCCTAAGAAGAGCACAGTCTTCTTTTGAAGTGCTGGAGTGATCACTTGTTGTAAGCATGCAGCCGAGCCAAGTTGTGATTACTTCTGAATTCCTCATTGAAAAACGAGTGAAACGAACGAGAACTTAGCTGTAAGGTAGGAACTGCATAACAACTGGATAGTCCTCGACTTGTGAGGTGGTGCCCGTCGAGCTTCTTAAGTCTTCGGGCTTTGATGTAGTGGGAGGTCACACATGGTACTTCTTCAGATTGTAGGCGCTCCACTACTTTTCGATCTTTTTATCGTTTCATGGTAGCGGGGTATAATTACTCTTACCGCCTATTCTGCTGAGCTTGTACGGACCTTCCCAGATGAGATCCATCTTTTTGGATGTTTCGGCCTGCCTATTGCCTTGAGGATATCTCAGCATGGACATATGCTGCTTGATGCCATATTTTTTTAAGAACTTCGCCAAATCTTTGCACACGAATTGCAGGCCGTTGTTGGTGACGATGGATTAAGGGATGCCAAATCGGTAAATGATGTTCCTCCATATGAAGCGCTCTATGTCCGTCTGAATCGTGGTCGTCATGGGCTCTGCTTCCACCTATTTGGTGAAGTAGTCGGTTGCCACGAACCACGGCTGCTCGCAAGCCTTTGTAGTTGGATGCGTCGTTGACATGCGAATGCCAGAAATCTCTATTAAGGGAATATGTGCAGCTAAAGTGTGCTCGACTGCCTTCGGGGCATCGTTAGGCCGAGTTGTTGCGTTCGTCAGAAAACTTTGCATCTGCCAGGGTCTACGTCTTTATCGTCGCCGGTTTGGATTCGGCAGAATAGTGCATCATAATGATGACTGCAGGTAACTGTAGAATACAGGTAGTCGGGCCCCCAACTCTTCTCGCATGATGGTAGAGCTTATTGCTACTTTAGATACCGTCAAACATGCGAATAAGTCCTCCGCTGTTCTAGGGAGGTGATGTCGGGTACTTCTTCAAGTCCTTGAATGTGCATTGGCGAGCCTCATCCCAAAGTGCATGCTTCTCTGCTAAAGCAAAAGAGTCTGCCAGAGTTAGATCTTCTTTCATGATCAATTTTCCGAATAGCGGGTGGTCTGCTGGAAGTCCTTTTTGGAAGGCTGCTCTAGCTATCGAGTCGTTGCATCCGACTATTTTTGCCTTCTCTACTTTGAACCTCCTCACATAGTCGCGAAGCGACTCCTTTGGGTTCTTCTTGACGTCGAACAAATGGTCAGACTTCTTTTTGATCGAGCGATAGGATGAATATTCTTTGGTGAAAACCAAAGAAAGTTCGTAGAAATTCCGGATGGATTGTGGCGGCAGGGTGTAGAACCAATCTTGCGCCTCGCCTTGTAGAGTGGTGGTGAATATCTTGCACATGAGATCATCGTTGTTTCGATAAAGGATCATTGCACTTTGGTAACGTTTTAAGTGTCTTTCCGGGTCTTCATCCCCTTTAAAAGATGTGAAATGTGGCATGCTGAACTCGCGTGGAGGCTCTGCCTGCTCAATCTCCTCCGTGAAGGGTGACCTGCTTATGTTGGTTATGTTCCGTCGTAGTGCCTCGTCGGTGACCTCGTTGCGTTGGAAATCATGCAATCGCTTGGTCAAGAGTCTCTCTACTTCTTCCTGAATTTGCATTTGTTGGGGTAGCGGAGCTCTCGGCTGCCCCCAGTCATGACTTGCTGGTCTAGGCTGCTCTTCCATGTGTTTGGCTCGTCTATGCCGCGGATGCAGTGCATGTGATGCGTTCCTAGTAGGTGAGCGAGTTCTTCGCATGCTGCTGGTTGAACTTGAGCTGGATTAAGTGACTGCTTCTCTCCGTCCGTCGTGCTGCATACTCTGATGTGAGGTGGAGGACGCTCCTTGTGGGCTTAGCTGCGAATAGACATTTTGCCCGGAAGGTTGTTCATGTTGACTATCGGAGTATAACCCCAACCGTGAATGTATGCTCCTTCGTGGGCCTAGTCGAGAGTGCATGCTCCTTCGCGCTCTAAGACGGGAATGTACACTGCCCAAACGTTCGGCTCGTGGCTGCTTGCCGGGACGCTGCTGGAAATGTCCGTTTGCCCTTGTCCTACTTCGGGATACCTCGTCCAGGGCACGTTGAATCCCAATGTGTTGCAAAAGTTGATTCACCAAGGTTGTCTGTTGTGCAAGGGCGCTCGTCAACTCTATGACTTGTCGAGACAAGTGTTGTTCGCCATTTGGATTGGAAGAGCTTGGAAGGAATGCGCCTCCTTGGGCAGTGAAAGGGTGGTAGACTTCGGGCGCGAGATTTGAGTTGAGAAATGTCAAACCCGCGAAAAAATGTGGTGAGAATGCCCCCGGTTCGATGGTAGGTCCGGATGGTTGAGATAGTCTTGGGCCGACTTGGGCTGCTTGGAAAGCCACTGGAGCAGGATAGGCAGTGAGAATGGGCTGCTCGTCGGGAGCAGGCTGGGTCATGAAAGCAGGCTGCTTGGCAGGAGCAGCCTGGGCCACGGGAATGTGCTGCTCGACGGAAGAAGGTTGGGCCATGGGAGTCGGCTGTTTGACGGAAGTAGGCTGGACCACGAGAGTGGGCTGCTCGTCGGGAGCAGGTTGGGTCACGAGAACAGGCTGTTTGGCAAGAGCAGGCTGGGCCACGGGAGTGGGCTGCTTGATGGAAGCAGGCTGGACCACGGGAGTGGGCTGCTCGTCGGGAGCAGGCTGGGTCACGAGAGCAAGCTGCTTGGCAGGAGCAGGCTGGGTCACGAGAGCAAGCTGCTTGGCAGGAGCAGGCTGGGCCACGGGAATGGGCTGCTTGATGGAAGCAGGATGGACCACGGGAGTGGGCTGCTCGTCGGGAGCAGGCTGGGTCACGAGAGCAAGCTGCTTGGCAGGAGCAGGCTGGGCCGCGAAAGCAAGTTGCTTGGCGGGAGCAGGCTGGGCCACGAGATTGGGCTGCTCGACGGAAGCAGGCTGGACCACAAGAGTGGGCTGCTCGTCGGGAGCAGGCTGGACCACGGGAGTGGGCTGCTCGTCGGGAGCAGGCTGGGTCACGAGAGTAGGCTGGGCCATGGGAGTGGGCTGCTCATCGGGAGCAGGCTGGGTCACGAGAGCAGGCTGCTCAATGCGCGGTGCATGTGAATGCGAGGCTTGGGCTTGGGTCCACGTAAACTTGGATGGCACGGCTTGGGTCGTGGTCTTGGTACCGTGAGCCTTGGATGGCACGGCTCGGGCCATGGTGAAAGCTCCATGGACCTCGCCACGAATGGCTACCGAAGTAGCCACCGCGGTGGTTCCCATGGTGGCCGTGGTGAAGGCACCATGAACCTCGCCGTGGGTGGCTACCGAGGTAGCCACCGCGGTGGTTCCCATGGTGGAAACTCGTGGTGGTGATGCCGCTCCCCTTATTGTCGCATTTTGCCTCATGGATCTCCGCAATCCCATTTCTTGTATATTAGAATTTTCATTTGTGGAATTTTCTAAATTTCTAGCCATTATATTTTGCTTATACGTTTTATTAAAGAACCTTTGCAAGTAAAAAATTCTAATAATAAGAACGTATGAAAAATATTCAAATGGACTAAAAAATAAAGAAAAAACCTTTTTGTGCGAGAGTCTTCTACGAGTATGGATTTCAACTCTCAATGAAAGCACCAATTTATGGATGCAAATTTCTTCCTCCTCGATCTTGGACGATTTTGCATCTACAAATTAATTAACACCTTAGGTTAAGGCCAAGAGCCTCACGCGCCCACGATGAATGGGGGGGGCTTTGGCCGAAGAACCTCCGATGTCAAAGTTAGAATTTAGAGAGAAAGAGTGTTTAGAGAATTTTGGGATTTTTGCCAAAGTGTTGGAATTAGCTTTTTGGTGAGAATGAGAGTATATTTATAGGGATAGGAGGTGGCTAGGGTTTTTAGGTTTAATTTAGGTTTAATTAGCCAATTTATTATGATAAATTTGCTAATTAAACATAAAGGGAATAAATGGATGGTTATAGAATCAATTAGCTAGCTTAATTGGGGTAGTAAAGTGGGAAAAGATAGGGAAGGTAGAAAGCTTAAGGGGATGGCCGGCCATGTGATGTTTTAGGGTTGAATTGGTTGTATTTTGTGGTTATTTGGATATAATGGATGGTTTAATTGAGAATTAATGGGTTAATTAGGCAATAAACCCATTAATTAGCCAATTAACATAATTTAAAAGGAATGTGTTTGGGAATTACCTTGTAGAAAGGATTTGATGAGATGGACTTTGAATTGTTACCTATTTTGGGCACTTTTGTCTTGGTTGAAAGAGGGTTGCCCGCTGCTTGCGCGTAGGAACCTCGTTGTATTGCAAGGGTATTTTTTTCCTTTTTGTCCAAAAAACCCACGTGTCGCCTTGTGAATATTTTTGGCTCCACACATAACTGAACAGAAAACTGGTTTGAAAAGTAATTAAATTTAAAAAGTATACACAATTATCCTTTCAAACTTTGTAGTTATTCGATTAAAAAGGTGAAACACACACCGTGGCAAGTATTAAGAATAGTTGGCTGCACATGCTTATGAGCGTTAGTTGTTTTATGATTGGACTAGGATTCTCTCTCCTCCTCTTTCTATCCCCTTTCATCCCTTCATCTTACATTATCTTATTTTATCTTTTTCTTGTTATAAAAAATTAATATAAGATGTTGACGTGGTTTAACCATGACCGTTTAAATATGAGGAGATGGAAGGGGAGGGAAAAAAGAGGGAAGAGAATCCTACTCCAATGTTGTGTGGGCATAAAAGTGACAAAGCAGTCGGTAGGTGGAAAGGGAATTGTAAGATATTGTCAAGAAAAATAGTATATTATACTATGAGAAAGCCTTTACGGGAAGAGATTCTCATTTTTTTATTTATAAAAATAGAGACTAGTTGTGGAGTTCACATCATATCAAAATTTAACGATAAGAACTGTCTACTTTTTAAGTTGTACCTCATAGATTATCCTTGCAAAATATTAGCCAAATCGGAAATATATAAGATATCTAATTGGGTTAAAAAAAAAATGAACGAATACTTTCTTATACAATAAACAATGAAATTTGATCTTTTAATTACATAGGCAAATTGTTTCAGATTGAATTGAATTTTTGCAAAAATGATCTATGAATCGAGACTTACAAAATAGACGTTTCGGATCGTTAAAATTCAATGTAAAATGAGGCCCACACCTAATTTTCATTTTAAAAAAATAAGGATGTTTATCAATTTTTAATAACATATATTATTAATATATTAAAGCCAGTTGTATTTTGTAGTGTTGGAAGGAAAAGATGATACTGAATTCTTACTCTTAAACTCAATGTCATAGATTAATTGTTTATTTTGTTTTCTTACAATATTATTTGGTTCCTTGCTATATTTCTTTATTTATTTTTTACAAACCTCTTTGAACGTGCGGTCAATGACTTTTTCTTTTATTACGCATTTTACACTTGACTTAATTATGTTTTATTTCTTCAATCACTTAAAAACGGTTTGTGTTAGTTGTTTTATTTTCATTGTAATTGTCCAATTACCTTACTAAACAAATTGAAAACAGCTAATGTAAGTCATCTTTAGGGGTGCTACGTATTAGGGCTTCAATATTAGCAAATGACGTTTCGTCTACCGTTTTTTTTAATTTACATCTACATACTATTGTTCATCAACTTCAAGTATAAACTTGCACCCAAAATCTCATATTGTTTGACAATTACATGAATAACAATCTCATATTGTTTGAGGATTGTGTCAATAAAAGTATGTAGATACTATTGTTATGATGTGCGCACAACCACAATTTATGAAATAATCACTTTAAAAAAAATATAAAAAAAATAAAGAAACATATAAAAATGCCTCTCGCGGAGAGGCTAGTTATTAACTTATTATTGAAGCCGCAGCCATCACCAACTGCTTCAAGTTTTATTCTAAGAATCGTCCCCAGCTTATGAAGATGATGTGAAACTTTTTACAACCGCAAACAGATCCTTGTCAACAACCCCATGATAACCTCCTTCAACAAAATGTTCCACCACTTCGACCCCATTTTCCTTCAACATCTTCGCCACCTCCATCTGACGATCAATCAGTAAATCTCCATCGGATCCAGCCATCAAAACCCTGAATCCAGCTGCCTTCAATTGATCCAACTTCTCACTCATTGGATTGCAATACTCGTGGTCACGGTCAACGCCCATGGGCAACGACAGTTCCCACATCAGATCGCTACTACTCAGCGGCAACGTGGGGTTGTTCTCCAACCTTGACTCAGATCTGCTTCTCTGGGCCCCACTGAAGAACGGTTGATGCAATATCAACCCTCGGATTTTCAACCGGTGAAAATCGTCAGCTTCCGCAGCCGCACGAAGTCCCGCATGGTAGGCTATGTTGCCACCGGCGCTGCTGCCCATGAGGTAACAATTCGACAAGTCAGCATAGTCCCTTAGCCAGTTGTCTGGGGCTGTTTCGATAAAGTGCAGCGCTTCCACCGCGTCCTCGTACGCAGCGGGCAGCCGGTGCTCCGGAGCCAGCCTGTACTCCACCGATGCGATGATCACGGGGACTTGGGTAGCCAAGTTGACGTAGAAGTCGTTCATTATGGTTGAGGCTGCGCTGAGCAGTATGAACCCGCCGCCGTGGAAGTACACCACGAGCGGTAGCTTGGCGGGCGGGGTTGCGGAGGAGTGGTCGAGCAGGTGGCGGGGCAGGAATATTCGGACCCAGGTGTTGTTTGATTGGTTGATGGGGACGTCTTTGGTGAAAAATGGGGTGGGAAGGTTGGGATCGCAGGTGGCTGGGCTGTCGGGAAATTTGGTCAAGCGTGTGATTGTGCCGTCCGGATTGGATGCAAGGTTGAGGAACTTGTAGGGATCGGAATTATCGACAGTGGGATTGGACATAGTGGAAGCTGCCGTTTGTTCTGGCATTTCCTGACTTTGGGAAATATTGGAGATGTGTGAGTGAGTGTATGTGTGAATGATTGAAACCAAATGCTCAAGATGGAGCCTATTAAAAGAAAGTTGGTGGCCGAATTAAATATCATTCAGCTTCTCTTTCATGTCTAGATTCCAACGTTGTTGAGACAAGGGCATTACGTGTGCGTTAATTTCACAACATTTAATAGTTAATACAAACAAAAATTAGGTAAGGTAGAGGTAGAGCCATTCTTTTACCCACATTTCTTTGATTTTTTTTTTTTTTATAAAAAATTATTAAAAGCTGAATAAGGCTGCCCCGAATACTACAATCTAAATACAGAGGCCAAAAGATAACTAAAAAACAGAAAACCCAAATCACATGCCCACCACACAACACCACAGAATGGAATACCTTAAATATGGCAAGGAAACTGATTTAGAACAAAATTGGGATGAATTTTACGAAGTAAAGTACAGAAAATGAAAGCGTTTTACTTTACAATTGACAAAATTGGGATGAATTATAGGTAGATGTTGTAGGCATAATTTACTGAAAAATTATGGAGGCCTTAGAGAGAGAGGGGTGCGGCAATAGGGAAAAGAATAGAGAGATGTGTAATTGTGGGTGTGTGTTATCTCACCCCATTGTGTCTTTATTTATAGTAGTAGGAAGGGTAAAACATTTCCTTCTAGGATTTGTTGACCCTAAAAACTACCAAGCCTACGTGGCGCGCAGGCCGAGTAATCTATAAGCTAACTACGTCCTTCGATGAATCCAGGGGGTGCCAACTCGTCAGCCGAGCCCGGCCGAGGAGTAAATTTGTTGATGTTGCGTTGGGCGCACGGCTGACTTCTGCGTCTCGCGATTGCGACCGAGGAAGGAACACGTCTCGGCTTCTTGGGTTCTCGAACCTGAAGACAAGACTACTATTCTTACGAAGTTCACGAATCGTCGTCATCGGATTCGGTCACAGTGATGTTATTCGTCAAAGTAAACTCACGTCGAATCGACACCAAAGTGTAAGGGCATAAATACTCAAAGCAAATATAAGTCTTTATAGTGAACGTGGTTTGGCCGTCTGAATGCCGAACTCTAAACCCCACTTGAGAGTATCCAATCATAAAATAACTCGGCGTGCAATGCGCCAAGCAAACTGTAACACCTCACTTTGCCAAGAAGGCTAATGAGATGACCTCAATCAACAAGGATTCGGAAATCCTTCTCGATCGAGACTTGGATAGGTAACCAACCGTCCTCGCCGCAGTGTTGTTGATGCCAACGGAAGATGCTGCGAGATCGGCTGATTCTACGGCGACAGAGCTATCTATGCCGACTTAAGATATCACCGGTTGCTTTCACATTGCTGTTGATGCCAACGGAAGATTTGTCAGCGAAAAGAGAAAATAAAAATCTCAGTTGTTGAGAGAGTTTGCGCAGGGTAGTTGTGTGTTGAATTGGAGGCCCTTGAATGATGCACAGCCTCCTGTATTTATAACACTGGATACCTTTCAAGTTGAGTTAAAACCCTACTCGGACTAGGTCTTATTCTCCTGATCAAACACCAACTCGACTAGTCCTATTTTCACTATAATTGTGAACCTAGTCCTTTATCAAGCCGGATTCACTTCCGGGTTATTAATCCTGTCGAGACTCCTTATTGAGCCAAGACTCGCATGTCTTGCATCATGACCTAACCGACCTAGGTTTGGAGGCCTACACACCAAACGATCCATGGTACCCTTGTTGTAAGGCCTTCCGGGCCAAGAATAATTCTACACTCAGCCCAAACTAATATTTTGGGCCCAAACATTGCCCCCTCGCTTCTGAGGTCCTCGGCCTGAATTCTTTGGTCGAGTTCCGACCTTGAAGAAGCGAATCTAACACTCAGGACCCAAATAATGTTTCCAAGGCGCATTTATTGAGCACGATTGCACAATCTTAATCCTCCTGACCAATACACCATGTGGCACCCTTTAACACGACCAATCCCTAATAATGATGTCTAAGGCGTGCGACTCCCTGAACTGTCATCCTATCATGACCTTGTTGCTGAACACCATGCCCCTTCAATCCGCAAGCTATTCGTCATCGTGCAGACGTCGAAACGTCTTTCGCCCTAAATCTCGCCGCCACACGCAATCGTGCGTCCCCAAAACACGAAACCCTCGGTCTTCTTAACTGGGTTATCTGAATGTTCATAATGATCAGCGAATTCTTCGGTCGATTTTACCCTTCATTTTGAATTTCGAACGATTGCCCTTCCTTCCACAATTCTATAAATACCGAAATTCTTTCATTTGTACTTTACGCTTTCAAATTTTGTGAAATTTTCGCCATCGTTCTCCAATGCATCTCTTCCTTCTAGGTCTTTGTCTTCAACCTTAACCTTGAAAGTTCTTTTCTTGCCATCCCTTCAAATCATTCACCATGGCCTCCTTTATCTCCAAGCTTTCCAAGGAGTGTGACCAATGCTACAAAATCATCGATCGGAGTTCAATCAACACCATCCAATTTGAGAGTGACATGAGTACCCCTCATCATATCTTGGGTCCTCTTTTTAAAGCGGCAGTACCATCAACCGTCACTGGGCTTCTCCAGAAGCACTGCTTGTCACCCTTGCTACAAGGGTTTGAATGGCCGAAGTGGGATGTGGCAAGGCCCCAAGGCTCTTGGCCCTCAACCACTACAACCTGGGCAGCCTGGGTTGTACGAATGGAAAAGCTCTTCGGCGAACAATGGAAAGTCCTTGGCATTTACGACACCATTCATCTCTCGTCCATGGAAGTCATCTTGGACAAGAAGCTCCTCCTAGCAGCCTTAAGCTTCTGGTGTTCGACCTCCAACACCATGGTCCTCCCTCTCGGCCCCATTGGCCCCACCATCCTTGATCTCACTGCCATCTTGGGGACTTCCCCAACTGGAATCCCAATCGATGCTGCCCTCTCTAGGTACCCGTCGAACCTCAACTTGAAGGCGCTCTTCGACAAGCGGGCTCTTGAGACACTAAGCGGTGAAGGCCAAATACCTTCGAAAGAAGAGGTTCACAAGCTTCATAAGAACTTCTTCAACTATAACACCCTCTATCTCCATTTTGCTGGCCGACGAGAAAAGCCTCTGCGAGAGGGAGAACACGAGGCTTTCATTTTCTATTTGTACAACAAATTTATTTGTTGTACCAAATCTAACAAGTGTCTGATCGAGAATATGCCGGTGGCCGAAGCCCTAGCTAGCGGTTACACTCTAGCACTCAGCCCGGCCATTCTCGCCCATCTCCTACGCTGCTTGGTCGAAACGACCCTAAATAAGGTCGATTCGTAGCAGAATGGTCCCCTCTGGGTCTTCCAACTCTGGCTGCAGGTCTACTTTGCTCCTTTTCGGCCGACGATTGCCGATTTTTCACCTAAGGAAGCGCTCGACCCTCAGCTGGCTTTTCGGCCAATCCCCCCTCACCAAGCCGAAGAAGTGTTCAGATACTTTTTCGCCTTGACGACCTTTCTGATGACGAGTTCTTGATCTACCGTCGTCGAGAATACCCTTCATCGATCAGACTTCTTACAACAGCGTGGGGCGCGGACGAAGATGCCGACCTTCGTCAATCCTGAGGGTCTTTCGTGCTTGCCCGCGACCTGCCTCTCGGCTGTGAGGGTTGCCGAGCGAGTTGGGAAGTGTATCATCCTAACTTCCTTACTCGGTAGCTTGGTTACCTTCAAGGTTGCCCAGTCCCCCTTCTCTCCTCACGGTCCATCCTAAGCAGTGGACGCGAACATGGCTCTTCAGAGAAGGAATGCATCGACGCCAAAAGAGAGTTCCAGGAGCGGTGCCAAAAATTCCGTTTTCGACCGGTCACTCCAGAGCCTCTTTGCACTGACACCTTCGGCGACTGGTGGGAAGAGTACACCCAACAGTTTTTTGGTGTTCCGGTCGAAACCATTTTGAACAAAATCTTCGATGATCGACCTAAGAAGGCTCCTGCCCCCCACCCTCAAGGTGATAGTTTATTTCTACCTTTTCCCTTCCATTTTGAACTCTGATCGGCCTCGCTGATTTGCTTTTACTTTTCCAGGCAGTCGACCATTGAAAAAGGTGGAAGTGGTCACTGCGGCTGCAGCTGAGAAAAAAGTCAATCGTTTCCAAGAGGGCTAAGGCCGCTGTGCAGGCCGTGCTGAGCAAACCGCCTCGTCAAGAGGTCGAGCCAGCCATCAAAGCTCCTCGGCCCGCCAAACGGGTCAAAAAGATGGTGAAGAAAGGAGAACGGGAGATTCACGTTATTTCCAGTCAAACTACGGGGATGACTACTCCCAGTGTTTCCCCTTCTCCCCCCATCCTCCAAGCTTTGGTTGAGAAGCGGTCTGTTCCGGCCGAAGAAACAGTCCAAGTACGGCCTGTTTCCAAAGTCGGTACACCAGTTGTTGCTCCACTGGTCGAGGCTGCACCCATCCTGAAAGAGGCAGTCCTTTTGACCGAGGGAACTTATCCTGAAAATCTAAAACCCTCGGCCTTCATTCTGGAAGAGAGCGACGGGAGCGACGAGGTTCCATAGGCGAGTCGCTTTCAACCTCACCGTCAACCTTCTCTTGTGTCCGAGG
This sequence comes from Malus domestica, assembly GCF_042453785.1. Classification (NCBI taxonomy): domain Eukaryota; kingdom Viridiplantae; phylum Streptophyta; class Magnoliopsida; order Rosales; family Rosaceae; genus Malus; species Malus domestica. The sequence goes on from NC_091666.1 coordinate 7,459,557, forward strand.
AGGCTGTCCAAGTCGGCCCTTCTACGGTCGACTGTGGCAAACGACCTGCCGGAGAGCTAGAAGCGACGGCGAAAACGCCCATTCATCCGCAGGAAGCCACTTCGGCCTTCGTGAGTACCTCCTACCGCCTTTTCTTAGTTATTTCTCTGCCATAGGACTCTAAACCAGGAAAATACTAAATGTTAGGTGCCTATTCCTGTGTCTGAGGTGGCTATCCAAGTCGGCCCCTCTACGGCCGACCGTGGCAAACGACCTGTAGGAGAGCCAGAAGCGACGACGGAAATGCCCGACCAGGACGTCAATATCCCTCCGCAGGAAGTCACTTCGGCCTTTGTAAGTATCCCCTACCGCCTTTCCTTGGTTGTTTCTCTGCCATAGAACTCTAAACCAGGGAAATACTAAATGTTAGGTGTTTGTACACTCTTTTCATCGAAAATTTTATGCACCTAGGTGTTATCTATATTTCTTGGCCGCCTCCATGGCCCTTAAACGTAGATAACCTCCATCGGCCGCGTGAATTGAGAAGCCATCTAAGATACTGGGCTCGGCCATTAAGTTCTTTAGGTTCGAGCAACGATCCTGAAGACATGGTCGAAGTCTCCTCCCAGCAGGTTTAACAAAACACAACATTTTTGCTACATTTTTCGTGATTTCCTTGAGCTGAAACTGATTTTTGTGTGTAGGCTTCATGGGAAGTCGAGTTCAAAGCCCTCATGTCAAGTACTGCTGGAGTGGCTGGCCCTTCGGTCCTTACAACTGACCCCGTCAATTCAACTGCTCTGGTTTGGGTGCGAGAAGTTCTGTCTCTCTCTGCGTCACAGGTCCTTGAATGCAAAGGCCTCGATTTATTGGGTACCTGCCTAAACGACCTCGGTATAGATGGTCACATGAGCACCGGAGCCATTGTTCAGGCGTCGTCTGCCTTAGAGCGAGTTCGGGAGACTTTTAGTGTCCTTGAGACCGCTCTTTGGGCTAAATAAGATCTGAAAGCTGCCATAGCCGTCCAAGATACTCTTTGTCCGAACATTGATGCTTTAAAGACGAAAGAGGAAGCTTTGGCCGACCTCGACTGTCAAATAGCCGTACTGATAGAACGAAGGTCGACTATTGCTTCCGAGATTACGAAAGACTTCGAGTCGGGCGGCAGGGATTGTCTGACTGAGTATGCAGCACGCGCAAAACTAATTGAGCAGTTGAAGATGGACAAGAAGAACCGGCAGACCGAGGTCATAATGGGCGAGGTGTGGTGGCTGGAGCTTAAGGCTCTTCTCGGCACTCTTCTTCCTTATTCGCCCTAAATTTATTTAGATGTAAACTGATCGACCAACTCAATTTGCATTATTCGATCTTAATGAAATGAATTTGTATTCCCGTATTTCCCATGTGACTGGATAATACTTCTTTAAAAACTTCCCATTGATTGGCAATTTGTGAACTAAACCAGTCCGGTCTCTAAGATGATATGCGCCTTTGCTGAGAACCTTATGTATGACGAAAGGCCTTTCCCAAGTCGGCGACCATTTGTCGAACCTAGGGTCTTTAATTCCTACGGGCAACACCGTTTGCCAAACTAACTCTCCTTCGCCGAATGTTTTTTGTCGGACCTTTTGATTGTATGCTCGCTCGGCAATCTGTTTTTATGCCACCAGCAAGTTATAAGCGTCGAGTCGCGCTTCTTCTAAGTCTTTTAACTCCTGTCTCATCGACTGATTATATTCGGCGCTAAACAGACTACTCTGTTCAATTGTTCGTAACGAGTTTATGCTTAGCTCGACTGGTAACATTGCATCGTGTCCGTAGGTTAGTGCATACGAGGTTGTCCCAGTCACCGATCGGAGTGATGTTCGATATGCCCATAAAGCCTCATTTAACTTTAAATGCCACATGTCAGGCCTTTCTTTTATTATTTTCTCGATAATGCCGATCAACACTTTGTTACTTGCCTCGGCCTGCCCATTTGCTTATGAGTAATATGGTGTAGATTGTTGAAGCTGAATTTTCAAACTTGCCGTATATTCTTTAAACCTTTCGGCTGTAAAGACTGTGCCATTGTCAGTTATAATCGCTTCTGGTATGCCAAATCTGGTCACAATGTGTTCTTCCACAAAGTCGCAAACTTCTTTAGACGTTAGCTCGGCATACGATTTTACTTCGACCCACTTAGTGAAGTAATCGGTCGATACCAGTATCCATGCGTGCTTGGCAGCCCCGTAAGATGGTGTGATTTTGCCGATTACGTCCATGGCCCATCTTCTAAACGGCTATGGTTTAGTGACCGAATGTAATGACTCGGCCGGGACCCATTGTATAGGACCATGAATCTGACACTGTATGCACCCTCGTGCGAACTCGATACAATCCTTTAATATTCTTGGCCAAAAATAACCGTGTCGTCGAAGCAACCACCGTATTTTACGTCCGGACTAATGAGCTCCACAAACCCCTTCATGGACTTCTATGATTGCTTGAGCACTCTCTTGGGGGCCGAGGCATAGTAGTAATAGTGTTGGAAATGTGCCCTAAAACCAATCATATGATGATACTTTACGGACATTTCACATGTTAAACTAATCTAGTTTAATATCAAGGGCAAAGATTATTGTTTTAAGTCGTCTCATATAAATGTTATATGCTTAAACGATAAGTCCAAGGAATATGTAATTAGGAGAATGTAATTTAAACAAGTTAGATTAATGAGACCATTCTCTTTCGTATACATATCCTAAACGTTCCTGATCATAGGATTGCCAATTGGGCATTGACAGTCCGTTAAGATCAGTACGTGTTGTGTCTTCTCTCAGGGAGAGTGACTGGTCTTGAGTCATTAGTGTGATTGACACCAAGACAAGCATGTAGGTGCTCAATAGAGAATGAGTCCACTGAACACGATCAACGATGAGTTCTCATACTCATGTCACATGAGAACTCATAGTTGGGATAATGCAAAGTAGTCCTTTGACCTGAGGCATCATAGTTGTCTTGTGGTTAGGTCCTTGATCTTTGACTATGTCAAAGTCACCCCAACAGATGGTGTCCACGACATAGTTGGGGTTAAGCCACTTAACCATGGAGGCAAGTGAATGCGCAACAAGGGATCTCTAACCTTCAAACCGTTTGAGGGAGAATACTCTATGATATAATTAAGAATCTCTGGCCAGAGTATGAATGAGATTTAGGAAATCATTCCAAATCACACTCAAGGTAATCATATAAGTAAATGAATCACATTGGATAGTAAACATGAAAAAACTATCAAACCAAACAATGTGGTCAAGAGTATTGTATTAGAAAAAGACCGTATTGCATTGTAATCCTAAACTGAATAGGTTCTCCACCTCTTCTGATTAGCTTGGGTAACCATGACATACTGCTAGGTGTCACTCATGGTTTGTGGAAGCCCTAAACGTGTATAATCACTAAAGGGAGAATTGAAAGTAAGTTTCAATTCACAATCAATTTGAAAGAGTTCTAATCGCCCACTAGCTCGCTAAAAGGAACCTAATGGATCGTACACCGTGTAAGGTAGAGATTGAAGAAACAACGGAGATGAGTAAGGATAATTAAATGGTTTAATTATTTATGGCAAGGATTAATTAATATTATTAATTAATCAAACGAATAAAGTTCGTTAAAGACCTCGGGTTAGTTTTGGGCCTCAAGGCCCAATGGGCTTCGAATGTCAAGCCCATTGACTTAAGTTGTATGACAACTTAATGACTAAATATTCACAAAGGCCCAAATAGCCCAATAACACCCTATGGCCGACCATATTGATAAAGGAGTGGGTTTTTGACTTATTTACAAGTTTGCCACTCCAATGAAGATAGGTATAAATATGACTTTATAGCCTTTTCTTCATTAGGGTTTCTTTTAGGAGAAAAGATGAGAACAAAAGCTCTCTTTGCTCTCTAACAGGCCGCCACCCTAGAGGAACATAGCTAGCAATCTTACTTCCTCTAGGTCACTCATTTCTTCATCAATCATTCCTTGGTGTGGAGACTTAGAGGTTCTCAACTTTGAGAACTTGGAGAAACCAATTCTTCCATCCAAATCCATGGAGTTAAGAAGTAAGGAATGAAGGCCCTACTCTTAGGTGATTATCCTTTGCTTATGCAAAGAGGAATCAACAAAGGTATAAATTTCTCAACTCACTTTGTTTTTAGTTAAGTCATGGTTCACCTAACTACTAGGCTTTGAATTTCATGGGTAATGTTTTGTTTTTTAGTGCATACAAGCATGATTCCGCCTTTAATTGTTAATTGCATGCTATAGATGTTGTTTAAATGAACATGTTTTTCACAAAATTTCCTTCACAGGTTTCTCTCTAATCCAGGGAAGGACCACTGGGAAGCTGTTAAGTGGATTCTCAGATATTTGAAGGGGACTTCTAAGATGTGTTTGTGCTTTGGCGGTTCCAAACCAATATTGAAAGGATTTACAGATGCTGGCATGGGAGGTGACCTGGATGGTAGAAAATCTACGTCTGGGTACTTGTTTACTTTTGCAGGGGGAGCCGTGTCTTGGCAATCCAAGTTTCAAAAGTGTGTTGCTTTGTCAACAACCGAGGTTGAATACATAGCCGCTACAGAAGCATGCAATGAGCTTTTATGGCTGAAGCAGTTTCTCCAAGAGTTGGGTTTGAAGCAAAGTGATTATGGCGTTTATTGTGATAGTCAGAGTGTTCTGGATTTGAGCAAGAACACTACATACCATTCACGCACTAAGTATATTGATATTCGTTATCACTGGATTAGACATGCTATTGAGACCAAGTTGCTATAGCTGAAGAAGATTCATACCGATAATAATTCTTCAGACATGTTGACAAAGGTAGTCACAAAATCGAAGTTGGAATTCTGCATTAAGGCTGCTAGGATGGACTCCAGGTAACTTGGAGTCATGATTGGAATTCTTCCCTCATGGACTGGAGGGGGAGATTGTTGGTATATGGTCCAGCCCATGATGAATGTTCTAGATTATTCTAGTAAGCAAGTGAGGTGGCTGGAGCATGCTAGACAATTCTAGCATGTTATTAAGTTGATGGAAGAAGCTAGAGAGTACTAGCTTCCTTGGTTGCAAATGGAAAGATCTAGAAGCTACAATTTTGTGGCTAGTCTAGAATTATCTATGCTAGAAGTTTGAAGAATACACTAGAAACTAGTAGAATGTCAAACCCTCATCTATAAATATGGGTGTGATGTTGTAATGAAGTAACTAATTAAGAACCAAGTGTGAGTAGCAAAGGATCAAGTCCAAAGCTAGAGTTCCACTCCAAGAGTGAGAGTGAGAGTGTTCTACTACACATTGTGAGTGAAGTTTAGAGTGATAGAAAGTGTGTCATACTTTCTTGTATCCATCAAGCTTTGTCTTTAGCTTGGTAAGACTACTCTTGTTGTACTCATCTTTTTTCATATAGTGAAGATTGATCATTGTTTCGTGTACGTAGACATAAATTGATGAACCACATAAATTCTTGGTGTCAATTTTCTACTTTACCTTAAGCATTCTCTATCTTGTAGTATCGACATTCCTAACAGTAAGAACCCACTTCCGTGGTAGTACACCACGAGTTGTAGCTTGGCGGGCAAGGTTGCGAAGGAGTGGTCGAGCAGGTGGTAGGGCAGGAATATTCGGACCCAGGTGTTGTTTAATTGGTTGATTAGGACGTCTTTGGTGAAAACTGGGGTGGGAAGGTTGGGATCGTAGGTGGCTAGGCTATCGGGAAATTTGGCCAAGCGTGAAATTGTGCCGTCTGGATTGGATACAAGCTTGAGGGACTTGTAAGGATCGGAATTATAGACGGTGGGATTTGATAAGCTCATATTTATATATATTTTACATCAAATTCACTTGTCTTTTCTTAGTTAGTTCCTTATATTTTTGAGCTATTTACTTTGTTTTTGTGTTTTGTAGGATTTGTCAAGCAAAGAAAAGAAAAACAGCACAAGTTGGATATTAAGTAACAAATTCGTCAAAACTGCCTTATATGCTTAGAAAGCTACAGATGTCTATTTTTTGGAGCATTTCGCGGATTGTTAATAGCATTTTTGTAGAAGAAGTTATGGTCGTTTTAACACTGAAAGGTTTCCAAGACGTTGAGCAGTTTGTAACTGCATTGAAGGCAATAAATCCAATAAAACTTGCAGCCAAGAACAAGCCAGCTGACATCTCCTCAAATATCAGATGAAATGGAATTAAAGATGAGGATTAAGTGGGATTAATTGGCATAAAGGTTGTCCAAAGAGTTACAATTGTTTTACAATTTCCTCTCACTTATTGTCATCACTAAATGGCTGTTAGTGGGGTGAATTATGGAGCAGAAATGGGGCAGCAAGCATGGGCATAAAGGCTGGAGGTTGCAGCAGCAAAAGAGGGTTCTTGAGAGGAAAAAAAAAATAGAAAAAAAAGGAAGGAAAAAAGGCAAGGCTGCTGCGTTGAGAAAGGAAGGAAAGGAAGGAGGAAATCTTGGCATTCTCTTCTCTCGGTTTTATCTTCTCAAACTCATGTCTTTCTTTTGGTTTATTTTGAGAACTATGTGTAACTAATTTTTTAGAAGTTAGGGGCTGTTTTGAAGCCCCGAATATGATTGCAATTTTGTTATGACATTTCGTTGAATTACTTTTATGAATGGATGAAACTTGGTTCACTACTTGTCTCATTGATGAATTCTTTATTTGTTTTCTATGGATGCATACGTAGTAAGCATATCTAGGATTCTAATGCTATGAATATGTGTGTGCCTGCCCTTGTTGAATGAGGACCCACATATGTTCTAAAGTAGCACTTGTTAATTGCGATTAACATGTGAATCAATTTCTAGGATAAGTAAGACAACGCCAGTACTTACGATGCCTTGTGATGACTCAAACTCTTTTCGTTCTTAATGATTTCTACTTGTTAAATCTATGAACACGCCATTCTAGATTGCATGCTAGAGACTAAGTTAAGTTGAAAACGTCATTCTCTTAACATACTACGTAAGAAAAAGTAATAGGTTGAGTTCTAACATTGAGCCAACTTGAGCATCTTCATTCGGAAATAAAAGAAATTTGAATGAAACATAACATGTTTGCATGATTATTTGGTGGTGGATAGCAATACCCCTAACTCGTTTTTCTTAATTTGTGAACTACTTAAAATTTGTTTCTATCCTGTTTTTGTTAGATTTAATTTAAATAGAAAATCAACTCCAAAAATCCCAAAATTTTGTGTGAGTGTAGCTCTGTGTGTCTAGTATCTGCATATAAAATATCGTAGAATTTAGATAAGTGTAAGTCGGTCTAATAATTATTTTTCGGTGGCTGGTCAGTAGGGCTAGCAACCAGTTTTTGTGACATTTTAGGTAGTTAGATAAAACAATCTTCTGCGGGAAAGACCCTTATTTTCATATGCTACAATTGAAAAATCTTAGTGTTAATAAGGAAAATCAATAGGACATTTGTGTGCTACTTTGTGGTGTGCATTTAATCCTATCAAATTTTTGGCGCCGTGTCGCCGGGGATTGTTATTTTTATTTACTTATTTTTTTGTTGTTTTCTTTTCTTGTCTCATTAGTGTTTTTGTTTTTGTTTTTATTTCAGGTACTCTTCGTAGTATATGCATACTCGAAGGTCCAAGAGCATTGATCTAGCTTCGTACGATCCTGAGCTTGAACGAACACTTCGAAAGCTTCAGGGCAAAATCAAGCCAAAGCGTGCATCGATGTCCTTACCACCATCTTCTCCATTACATTTGAGTTCTGAAGAGGAGGAAGAACCACAAGAAGGCATGGCTGATAACCGTACTTTGAGGGAGTTGGCAACGCCGAATACGGATCAACAACCATTGTGCATCACCTATCCAAATGCAGATGGAGGATTTGAGCTCAAGTCTGGCATGATTCACTACTTGCCTAAGTTCCATGGCTTCTCAACAGAGGATGCCAACAAGCATCTCATGGAGTTTCACGTGGTATGCTCGTGAATGAGACCAGCAAATGTGGATGAGGAGCAAGTCAAGTTGAGGGCATTCCCATTTACATTAGAAGCCAAGGCAAAGGAGTGGCTTTACAATTTACCTCCGGGATCAATGAACACATGGAACCAGGTGAAGCAAGCATTTTTGGAGTAATATTTTCTGGCCACAAAAGCTGCAAGCATAAGGAAGGACATATGTGCAATCCGACAACAACATGGAGAGCCCTTTGGAGATTACTATGAGCGATTCACACATTTGGTTGCATCTTGTCCTAATCATCAAATTTCAGAGCATCTTTTAATACAGTATTTTTATGAAGGATTATGTGGTACTGATCGTGTAATGCTTGATGCAGCAAGTGGAGGAGCATTCATGGACAAGACACCAATAAATGCTAAGGCATTATTAAAGGACATTGCTGGCAATACACGACAATTTGGAGGGAGAGATGAGCTACCTTTTAAGAAAGTTAACGAGGTAAGTGCTAATTCTAGTATTGAATTACAATTAGCTAACTTGACTAATCTTGTGCAACAGGTTATGGTGGCTCCAAAACAGGTGTGTGGTGTATGTTCAATGATGGGACATGCCACGGACATGTGCCCTTCGTTGATGGATCAAGGTGGTCTTGAGCAAGCTAATGCGTTAGGAGGATTTCAAGGGCAATAAAGGCAAAAGTATGATCCATATTCCAACAACTATAACGCAGGATGGCGCGATCATCCACACTTAAAATGGAACAATCAAGACAACAGACAACAATCTGTTCCCAACAACTATAACCGTCCGTCTGGCTTCTTTCAAGCAAGACCGCAGGCACCATTGCAGCCTCAACAACAACAAGCTCCAAGTAAGTCTCTTGAGGATTTAATTGCTTCTTTAGCTAACCCTACTCAATCTCATCAACAGAAAACAGACAAAGCAATTGAAAACCTTGAGCGCCAAATGAGTCAGTTAGCAAGTTTGATGGGGCAACAACACCAACCAGGAAGGTTGCCTAGCCAAACCGTGGTGAATCCAAATGCGGAGCAGATGAATGTTGTGACTTTAAGGAGTGGAAAAGAAGTTTTTGAGCAGCCGAGGATGCAAAAGAGGACTAGAAAAGACACAATTGAACAAGGGGAGCTACAAACCAAGAATCTTGAGCAAGATGAAGCTTCAACAGAAACTGAAAAGTCTCGTAAAGATACAGAATTGAACAAAAGAGATTCTGATAAGGTAAGTAAAGAAGTTCAAAATTCATTTAACTCATGTGTCCCTATTCCTTTTCCTCGTAGGTTTATGAAGTCTAAGAAAGAGCAAACTGATAAGGAAATCTTGGATACTTTCCGGAAAGTCCAAGTGAACTTACCTCTTTTAGATGCCATAAAACAAGTTCCCAAGTATGCAAAGTTCCTTAAAGAGCTTTGTACGAACAAAAGGAGATTCAATGATCAAGAAACTGTGGCATTGAGCGAGGAAGTATCAGCTGTTTTGCAGAGAAAGCTGCCACCAAAGTTGAAAGATGCCGGTAGCTTTACCATTCCATGTGTAATCGGAGGGAAAGAGTTTGGGAGAACATTGTGTGATTTGGGGGCATCCATTAATCTGATGCCATATTCAGTGTATGAGTCATTGAACCTTGGAGACTTGAAGGAAACAAAGGTAGTAATCCAGTTGGCAGATCGTTCAAATAGATATCCCAAAGGCCTATTGGAGGATGTACTTGTGCAAGTGAATGAGCTCATTTTTCCCGCTGATTTTTTTGTTCTTGAGATGGAGCATGACCCTATGCCTACTGCATTTCCTCTTATATTGGGAAGACCATTCCTTAGAACGGCGCGTACGAAGATTGATGTCTACGATGGTACCTTAACCATGGAAATTGATGGAGAAAGTGTCAAGTTCAAAATCTTCAATGCTATGAGGTACCCTAGTGATTTAGAATCTTGTTTGTCTATTGATGCGTTTGACTATTTTGTGCAGGATTGTTTTAATGAAGGTGTGGGACAAGATAATTTAGAAAAGGCGTTAGTGCATAGCATTACACATGGAAATTTTTCAGAGCACATTGAAGAAGAATTAATCCAAACAATGGCCTCTCTTGAGTCTCTTTCGCCAATTCGTGGTAAGTGTTCTTCCTATTTTATTTCTCTTACTACTTCTAACGAAAAAACTCTTCCTTCTGTGATTCAGGCACCTAAATTGGAGCTTAAACCGATCCCTGAACATCTGAAGTATGCATTTTTGGGAGAGGATGAAACATTACCAGTCATCATATCGTCACAACTCACTGCAGAAGAGGGGGAGAAACTGATCCGGGTACTGAAGGATCACAAAATTGCCATAGCTTGGAGCATTGCAGATATCAAAGGTATAAATCCAGCTACATGTATGCATAGGATTCTGCTGGAAGAAGGTGCAAAACCAACTAGGGAAGCTCAACGCCGTTTGAACCCACTCATGATAGAGGTCGTTAAGAAAGAGGTTATCAAACTTCTTGATGTTGGCATCATATATCCTATTTCGGACAGCAAGTGGGTGAGCCCTGTTCAAGTAGTTCCGAAGCGATCCGGAGTCACAGTTGTTAAGAATGAAGCTAGTGAGCTAGTGCCTACACGTGTGCAAAATAGTTGGAGAGTCTGTACAGACTATCGGAAGATAAATAGCACCACACGCAAGGATCACTTTCCAGTTCCGTTCATTGATCAAATGTTAGAAAGGTTAGCTGGTCATTCTCATTATTGCTTTCTTGATGGCTATTCTGGATATAATCAGATTGCAGTTGCTCCGGAGGATCAAGAAAATACGACTTTCACATGTCCATTTGGCACATTTGCATATCGAAGGATGCCGTTTGGACTTTGCAACGCCCCCGCCACATTTCAAAGGTGTATGGTAAGTATCTTTTCTGATATGATTGAGAAAATAATTGAAGTGTTCATGGATGATTTTTCAGTTTATGGTGATTCTTTTGATACATGTCTACATAATCTGTCCCTAGTTTTAAAACGTTGTCAAGAAACTAATCTGGTGTTAAATTGGAAAAAATGCCATTTCATGGTTTCGCATGGATTAGTTCTAGGGCATATCATATCTGAAAAGGGAATTGAAGTTGATAAATCTAAAGTAGAACTTGTTAGTTCTTTACCCATCCCTACTACTGTCAGGGAGGTTCGTTCTTTTCTTGGACATGCAGGTTTCTACCGTAGGTTTATGAAGGACTTCTCAATGATTTCTAGACCTTTATGCCGTTTACTTCAAAAGGATGTAACATTTGATATAAATGAAGAGTGTGTGGTAGCATTCAACAAGCTTAAGGAGTTGTTATCCACGGCTCCTGTGATCATGCCACCAGATTGGAGTTTACCTTTTGAGTTGATGTACGATGCTTCAGACTATGATGTTGGTGCAGTTTTAGGGCAGCGTGTCAACAAAGTGCCACATGTCATCTATTATGCATCTCGAACACTCAATGATGCACAGTTGAATTATTCAACAACAGAGAAGGAGCTTCTAGCTGTTGTATTTGCTTTAGAAAAATTTAGATCTTATCTGATTGGGACTAAAGTTATTGTGTTTTCTGACCATGCAGCTTTGAAGTATCTACTCACAAAAAAAGATGCAAAACCACGACTCATTCGATGGATACTTCTGCTTCAAGAGTTTGACTTGGAGATCAAGGATAAGAAAGGGAGTGAGAATGTTGTAGCAGATCATCTTAGCCGACTTGTGCATTCAAACACAGAGGAAGATCTCATCCCTTTACGTGAATGTTTTCCAGATGAGCAACTGTTTTCATTAAAGATTACTGACCCTTGGTATGCAGATATTATCAATTATAAGGTCATCAAAAAGATTCCGGATGATTTTACACGTGCTCAAAAAGATAAGCTTGTCAAAACCGCCAAATACTACGAGTGGGATGATCCTTATTTGTGGAAATATTGCACTGATCAATTGATTAGAAGGTGTGTCCCCGAATCTGAGTTTAAATCTATTCTAACTTTTTGTCATTCTTATGTATGTGGTGGCCATTTTGGAGCAAAGAGGACAGCCCTGAAGGTGTTAGAGAGTGGTTTTTATTGGCCTAGTTTGTTTAAGGATGCGTACGAGTTTTGTGCAACATGTGATTGTTGTCAACGAATAGGTAACTTGGGCCCAAGAAATCAAATGCCACAAACCCCTATTTTGGTTGTTGAGATCTTTGATGTGCGGGGCATTGATTTCATGGGACCTTTTCCATCTTCAAATGGTTTTCTTTACATTTTATTGGCTGTGGATTATGTTTCTAAATGGGTGGAAGCAAAAGCCACCAAAACTAATGATTCAAAAGTTGTTTCAGATTTTATTAAGAGTAACATCTTTGCAAGATTTGGAATACCTAGAGCAATCATTAGCGATGGAGGGAGTCATTTTTGCAATCGAACATTTGAAGCGTTGCTTAGGAAGTACAATGTCACACATAAGGTGTCTACACCTTATCATCCACAAACTAGTGGTCAAGCAGAAATATCAAACCGTGAGGTGAAACAAATTTTGGAGAAAATTGTGAGTCCTAGTAGGAAAGATTGGAGCATGCGCTTGAATGATGCATTGTGGGCTTATAGGACTGCTTATAAGACTCCTATTGGAATGTCCCCATTTCGGTTAGTTTATGGGAAACCATGTCATCTTCCAGTAGAGTTAGAGCACAAAGCTTATTGGGCGATCAAAGCCTACAACATGGACATGAGTGTTGCTGGACAACAGAGGAAACTTCAATTGAATGAGTTAGAAGAAATCCGGAATGATGCATACGAGTCTAGTCAAATATACAAGGAGAAATCAAAGGCATTTCATGACAAGATGATATCAAGGAAGAGCTTTTCCATTGGACAAAAAGTTCTTCTATTTAATTCTCGCCTTCGGTTATTTCCAGGTAAACTTCGTTCTCGATGGGTTGGTCCATTTGTTATAACTAATATTTTTCCTCATGGTGCAGTGGAAATCCAAAGTGCAAAGACCGGAAACATGTTCAAAGTGAATGGGCATAGACTCAAGCCATATTATGAGTCTTTTGCGGAGCATGATGTGGAGGTTGTACCCCTCCAAGAACCATCTCCCCTTGGATGATTACTCTTGGTACCGTCCGGCTGCGGACGTAAAACCAAGCGCTTATTGGGAGGCAACCCAATATTTCTATTCATTGTTTTTTTATGTCATTTTCAATTTTCCGTTTGTTTTTGTTTTCTGAATTTTCTTGCATGCTAAACTGATTTATTTCTTTTCTTTGTAGGAAAATTTGGTTATGTCCACCCTTGAAGTTGATTGTAAAATTGGAGTTTGGGGGTCATCGCTTGATTTTACTACAAATTGGGGAAGTTTTCAGTCCAAATGCTTTATTTTTTTTCTTACTATTTTATTTTATTTTATTTTTATTTTATGCATTCTTGTATTTTTTTTCTAATATTGGGGACAATGTCTAGTTTAGGTTTGGGGGTAAGGATTGAAAAACTGACGAAATTGAAAATTTTCGTACCTTCAACTAAGAATTGGTTTGATTTGTTTCCGTGTTATTTCTTTTTGTTTTCTTAATTAGTTTTGTTTACCAAAAAAAAAATATTCAGAAAATGTGAAAATCCAAAAAAATATTGTCTTATTTTCTTTATCGTTTTGAAGTATATTTTTGTTAGTTTCCCAACCCAATGATATAATTGGATTGAATTTGAACCACGGTGATCAAGAATTTAGTAAGCATGTGTTGTGTGAAATTCCTTATTCTCTTGTTAGCCTTGTACATGTTTAATCATCTTTGAAAAACCAAATGCACATAGCCTTATTGATGTGAAACTAAAGTATGACTTAAAACTTCGCATGTGAATATAGTGACCAAATACAACCTATGTGAGTTTTTGAGCCTATTGAAAGCGTGTGCATTTTTCATACACTCATATTCTTTCATGTGTGATGAACTTATGTGAATTACATCTCTAGAACTTGCGTAACGATCTTTTGAAATGTTTGTCATTGATTGCATGAACTTGAAAATGATAGAGGCATTAGGTTTATCACCATGGCCCAAATAAGCATATTTCCTAAAGAAAAATGATATCATTAGATTGCCAATTTGAGCTGTATATGTTGAGCCTTTTATTTCTTATCACCAAATATGTCTACCCTTATAGCTTAAACATTTTTCCTTACCTTTTCCAAGCTAGCTAGTGAGCAATGTGAGATTGTCTTATGAGAAATATTTGTGAAGTACTTCGAAAGAGTTTGGCAAAAGAATAAGTGTGGGGGTATTTCATGTTTGTATTTAGTTATGTACGAAACTTGGTTCAAAAAAAAAAAAAAAAGAAAAGAAAAATTGTATACAAAGCAAATAAAAGTTTTTTTTTTAAGTTTCAGTTTAGAGGTGTGGTTGGAGGTATTAGTAGAATGGTTGGAGAGCTTGAGTTCTTATAAATCTCAACAAGAGAATTGCTTGCAATGTAGCTTGGAACTTGTGTTTACCTATCCCTTCATTTCTATAACCCTCTCCTTAAGCCTCATTACAACCAATAAAAGTCCTCTTGATTTAAGTTTTGCAATTATGATTGTGGAGATGAGATCTTTGTGCAAGCTTATGGTAGATCTTTCACATTTGATTCTTTGAGCGAAACACGTTAAACTAAACATATGTGTGATTGAGTGTATGTCCCGTGAGAAGATCACTAGTTAGCATGTGGTGTTTTAAAAAAAAAAAAACTTGAAATTGCATTAGCATGGCTATTACACACACTACACTTCATGGATGATTAAAAGGTTACTGCTAACATTTGAATAAGGAAGATGAGCTTGGATTAGCTTGTTTGGTGCTAGCTAAGGTTCTTGATGATTTTTTTTCTTGAATAAAATTTTATGAGGGTCACATAGGGGGAAGCTATTGTTTTTCATGTCGCTACTTTTTCATATTTTCTTCATTTTGCTCGAGGACTAGCAAAAGCTAAGTGTGGGGGTATTTGATAAGCTCATATTTATATATATTTTACATCAAATTCACTTGTCTTTTCTTAGTTAGTTCCTTATATTTTTGAGCTATTTACTTTGTTTTTGTGTTTTGTAGGATTTGTCAAGCAAAGAAAAGAAAAATAGCACAAGTTGGATATTAAGTAACAAATTCGTCAAAACTGCCTGTGCAGGTCAGCTGACTTTGGAAGCAAGTTTCGAACAGCTCAGAATGAATTAGAGAATGAGCCTTATATGCTTAGAAAGCTACAGATGTCTATTTTCTGGAGCATTTCGCGGATTGTTAATAGCATTTTTGTAGAAGAAGTTATGGCCGTTTTAACACTGAAAGGTTTCCAAGACGTTGAGCAGTTTGTAACTGCATTGAAGGCAATAAATCCAATAAAACTTGCAGCCAAGAACAAGCCAGCTGACATCTCCTCAAATATCAGATGAAATGGAATTAAAGATGAGGATTAAGTGGGATTAATTGGCATAAAGGTTGCCCAAAGAGTTACAATTGTTTTACAATTTCCTCTCACTTATTGTCATCACTAAATGGCTGTTAGTGGGGTGAATTATGGAGCAGAAATGGGGCAGCAGGCATGGGCATAAAGGCTGGAGGTTGCAGCAGCAAAAGAGGGTTCTTGAGAGGAAAAAAAATAGAAAAAAAAGGAAGGAAAAAAGGCAAGGCTGCTGCGTTGAGAAAGGAAGGAAAGGAAGGAGGAAATCTTGGCATTCTCTTCTCTCGGTTTTATCTTCTCAAACTCATGTCTTTCTTTTGGTTTATTTTGAGAACTATGTGTAACTAATTTTTTAGAAGTTAGGGGCTGTTTTGAAGCCCCGAATTTGATTGCAATTTTGTTATGACATTTCGTTGAATTACTTTTATGAATGGATGAAACTTGGTTCACTACTTGTCTCATTGATGAATTCTTTATTTGTTTTCTATGGATGCATACGTAGTTAGCATATCTAGGATTCTAATGCTATGAATATGTGTGTGCCTGCCCTTGTCGAATGAGGACCCACATATGTTCTAAAGTAGCACTTGTTAATTGCGATTAACATGTGAATCAATTTCTAGGATAAGTAAGACAACGCTAGTACTTACGATGCCTTATGATGACTCAAACTCTTTTCGTTCTTAATGATTTCTACTTGTTAAATCTATGAACACGTCATTCTAGATTGCATGCTAGAGACTAAGTTAAGTTGAAAACGCCATTCTCTTAACATACTATTTAAGAAAGAGTAATAGGTTGAGTTCTAACATTGAGCCAACTTGAGCATCTTCATTCGGAAATAAAAGAAATTTGAATGAAACATAACCTGTTTGCATGATTATTTGGTGGTGGATAGCAATACCCCTAACTCGTTTTTCTTAATTTGTGAACTACTTAAAATTTGTTTCTATCCTGTTTTTGTTAGATTTAATTTAAATAGAAAATCAACTCCAAAAATCCCAAAATTTTGTGTGAGTGTAGCTCTGTGTGTCTAGTATCTTCATATAAAATTTCGTAGAATTTAGATAAGTGTAAGTCGGTCTAATAATTATTTTTCGGTGGCTGGTCAGTAGGTCTAGCAACCAGTTTTTGTGACATTTTAGGTAGTTAGATAAAACAATCTTCTGCGGGAAAGACCCTTATTTTCATATGCTACAATTGACAAATCTTAGTGTTAATAAGGAAAATCAATAGGACATTTGTGTGCTACTTTGTGGTGTGCATTTAATCCTATCAGGATTGGATATAGTGGAAGCTGCCGTTTGTTCTTGCATTTTTTAAAAGAGTAATGTTAGGTAAACCAAATTTTTTACACTAAATTTGCAAACTAAATAATGTGATAGTAGATAATTGGATTATTAATTAAGTGTCAATTAACGTGTTTATTTCTTATTAGTGACACATCATTTGATTTGCAATTTGATTTAAAAATTTTGATTTCCCTTGTATTACTCTTAGAACATATTGGAGATATGTGAGTGTATGTGTGAATGGTTGAAGCCAAATGCTCAAGATGGAGCCTTTTAAAAGAAAGTAGGTGGTCGAGTTAAATATGATTCAGCATCTCTTTCATGTCTAGATTCCAACGTTATCGAGACAAGGGCAGTACGCGTCCGTTAATTTCACAACATTCAATAGTTAATACAAACAAATCATTAATAGCCGAACAAGGCAGCCCCAAATACGAGAAATTTTTCATTGTGATCGGAACACGAATGATATATTACGTGGTGGTAAGAAATTTTATTTTTTAAGTTATTAACTTTTTAACACATATATCTCATAATTTGTATAATAACACGTAGTGTACCACCCCATATTAAAACAATCTAAATACAAAGGCCGAAAGATAATTAAAAACAGAAAAAAACAAAGCACATGCCCAACACACAACACCACAGAATGGAAAACCTTAAATATGGCAAAGAAACTGATTTAGAACAAAATTGGGATGAAGTCTATGAAATAAAGAAAATGAAGCGTTTTACTTAACAATTGACAAAAAATGACGCAAGAGAAAAAAGCTCCACTCAAATATCAAATTTGGTATTAAAAGAGAAGAATTTTGTTGGAATTTTTCGATTGCTTGAGAAGATTTCAAAAAAAAAAAAAATTATCTTTGGCAACTATGTATTTAATTTCACATTTTATTTTAATTTAGAATAAATAATCTATTGGGATCTTGTTTTCTTTATATGATTATTCAATTTAGGATTTTCAAAGTCTAATAAATATTGGACTTTTGGTTTTTTCGTCCAATTAATGTAATTTCAGTTTCTCTAAGACCCTTGAACTTCTAGCCACTTAGGCTTCGTTTGGTAGGCCGTATAAAGCATCGGATAATACTAATAATACCTAACATGATCCTCTAGATCCATTTGTTGATGATCTTAATAATCCATAAATCGTGTTTGTTCATCGTACATCATACGATGAGTTTTTTTAGATACAATTTGTATTTAATTTTAAATAAAAATATTTAAAATGATTCATGAATTCTCACAAAGAGTATCTGGATTCAGTAATAATCCAGGCCCATCCATTATATTCGGTTCATGCCCACTTAATTATACTCTCCAAGACCACGGTATTATTTGGTTGGGTATGTAGAGAACACGCTTACTCTAGCTCTCTCTGTCTCGCTTTGCATCGCTCGCTCTCTCCTCTCCTCCTATTTTCTTCTTCTTCTCTCTGATTTGCCCTCCTCCTCTTTTTCTTGCAATTTTTTTTTTCAATTGAATGAATTTGGTTATTGTTCTCTCTAATTTTGCAATTGATTATAATTTTTTTATTAATTAAAATTTTAGGGTTTTGTCAGTATCAGGTCTGAAAAAAATTGACCTATATGTATATTTTTTTTCATTGTGCGCCCATCTCCCCTGATAGAAGAACACCCACCTGGTTTGTTTTCCTGGTATGGGTCGAATCATTGAAAAAAATCAATTTGGTTGGATTTTTGGCAAGAATTGCAAAGATCCTGAGTTAGATATGTTGAAAATTCGAACCCAGTTGAAGAAATGGGTTGGGACGATATTTCCCAACTTCTTGAGTGTTTTGGTGAATTTGGTTATTTATTATCTCTGTGTTAATCTACTAAATGGGTTTAAAGTTTAATTTTGGTTGGTGTGGTTATTACCTTCTGAATTTCTCTCTTCTTTTTTTCTTCTTCTTGGGTTATCTCGGTTGAAACTCTTGAGTATGAGTACGGGAAACAAGTTCACGCCCAAGTCTGAAAGTACAACCTGTAGGGAGATGAATTCATTTGAAGTGGGCTTATTGATTTCTACTCTTCTTTGGGTTTATCTGATTATGCCTTGAGATGCTTTAATTTAACTCCATGGTTGCAAGTTATATCCAAATTAGGGAAATTGAAAGTGCATTTTGATGTATTTCATAAAATTTTGGCATCTGAAATGAAACATGATGATTTCAATAATATCGAGCATGCTGGGTGCGGTGTATATATAAAATAGTGATTTGGCAGCAAGAATTGGTTAGAGTATCAATAGTACATACCCACACATAAAGTATGTGTGAAATATTTAATTTTTGTTTTTAAAATTGAATGAGAAAGGAAGAGAGTGAGAGAGAACGTGGCAATGAGAAGAGAGGGAGATAAGTTTATTTTTTAATTTTTAATTTTTTTTAATTCTTTTAAATCAAACATTATACAATAACCTATAGGTGAGGTTTAAACAAAAATAAATAAAATTTTGTTTTATGAAATTACTTTACTGTTCTTAACTTTTTTGTTGTGATAGAAGACAAAAATGTATTTTCACCCTCTATTGCTTCACAAAAAAGGTTTTATTAATATGTAGTTTAGATTAGTCCGATGTTGCACCAAATATCCGACTAATTTAGTCAGTATTATCTGATGACTATTTATCTTATCAGACTGAAATAATCAGTATAGTCCGAATTGCCAAACAACGCCTTAGAGTTTGAGTTTTGTAATTTTTTTTCAAAATTGACGATAACTGGGCAGCACCATTTCATCACGCTCTCTCTCTCTCTCTTCACAAACAACTCATCCAGATAAGATGGTGCTTGGGTACTCAATAGTGAGTACTTACTTTTAGATTTTATCCAATGATATTTCAACACATTTTATTATTACTTAATAAATAAGAGACGTTATTAGTTTATCTTGGGTTTTAAAAAATAAGGAACACGTTGTTGTACAATTCTAATTTTCAGAATGTTTATGATTCCTCCATGTGACTCTATCCTAATTTTCAGCATGTTTATGAACGAAAGATTAGAGAATCTTTTTGAACCGATTTAGAAAGGACGATGGATGTTTGGCGGATTTACTTCAGGATTTCCAACTAGTTTATTTATAATTTTATATAGTATTGTTTTATAATGATTTAGATATGTTTCGTTGATTAATGTGGTTAAGATTAATATTGTGCATCGTTATTTCATGGAAATGTTATACTTTGTTGATTGTGGTTTGTTGATGGATAATGTTGTGATCTATGGATGACAAAATGACTACTTTGATTTTCATATGTTTTCGTTTTGTAAATTCGAAGTCTAGTGAGACATGTGCGTTGAGTTCCTTTGAGGGATTCTGACTCTATGTTTTCTTGCCAGTTAATGCCATAAGAAATGCCAAATTTCATTAATTGTGAACTACGATTGGCTTGATCTCATCTTAGGATACTCATTGTTTCATTTTTGGTCATGTCTTAGGACTGTTAGATAGGTAAGTTCTTGACATCACGTGTCATTCCTAGAGATATTTCAGGATGGGGGCATGACACTTCTAATGCAATACTGATTAATAGTTTTTGTACAGCTGGAATTAGTTAGCCAAGGGCTTTTTGTAATTAGTTGTAAATGTTAGGGTCAATGATGTCAACTGAATTGTATCTATATATACTGAAATATGTGCATTGTTTTGTCATTGAATGAAATGAGAAGAAGCATTTTTTACACCTCTGAGTTTTCTTACAAGCTAAGTTTCTTTATTAAGGTTCCACTATAAAATTTAGACATAAGCGTATGATTGACCAAGAATTTAGACATAAGCGAAGAAAGTTGGGGTTCCACTATAAAATCAATTGGTAATATGAGGAGTATATAGCTCAATTACTTTTTACTTGTCCAATTAAGATTTGATTTTAATTCGTATTTCGGATTATCCTTGTATTTTGCTTTCTACAAATACCTCCATATGAAGAAGAATAAAAAGTAAGTTGTGTAGAATTGTAGAATATATGTTTAACTTGGTATTAGAGCAAAATTTTGAAGACTCAATAAAGTAGCTTTTACTTTCTGGTTTTTAATTTTTAATTTCATTGTTTTGAAAACTCAAAACTAAAACTAGCAACCAACGTTCTTCAGTTTTAGAAAAAAAAAAATCTAAAAACTAAAACCGAATAGTTATCAAATGGTCCCTCAGTTTATGAAATATTACGAACACTCGTTTATACTCAATCCATGACCATAGTTTTAGCCGCGGCAAACATCCATTTGTCCATCAGTCCAGTCCAAAATTACACTTCTCGTGAAAAGCATATCTATTATCTATGGAAGGGATTCAAGTCAACGAAATCAAACTTAAAGAAGATGAAGATGACTTGGGAGGACTTGCAACTTGTGAGAAGTTTACAATAAGCCTTATAAATTCATTGCCTTTCAATTGGTTGATGCCAACTCCCAACCGTCATCATTGGTTTTGGCTGGCCACTTGGGACTCCTCCCTCTACCCTTCTCATCTACTTCCTCATTGTATTGCCCCAAGTCAGAAATCAACCCCAACCAACTCACTTTGGTGGCCCAAACTTTGTTTAAGATTGTAAACGTAGTTGCATCAGTTGGCTAAGATAGTGTGTATGTCGCTTATCTTATAATTTGAGTCCCTTCTCGTAGATTGGAATAGTTTAGAATATTGTCCTTGTTTAAGATTAAAAAGAAGGATAGGGTCACTAATTCCAACTTGGAGACTTCACCTAATTTTAATATAGGGGTGTGATATCTATATACCTCATTTTACTTCTCACACACCTTTTTAATTTTTGGCCGTCGGATCGGATGAATTGAAGAAGATCAACGGACATAAATTATCAAGGGGTGTGTGAGAAGTAAATATATACTACATTTCTTTCTTCCCCTTCCAATCATTCCCAGTTGCCAAGCTATGCCTGCCTACATCTTCTTTATCCTCTTCTTCAGCTCAATCTTTCTTAATACAGTGCAATCATGACGGCGCTCCCGATATTCAGTCTCCTTTCCATGTAAGAGGCCAGCATTCGCAACACTGTGGCCACCATGGTTATGAGCTTCACTGCAACAACAACACTACCTTAATTCACTTCCCATCGTTTGGTGACATGGTAGTGAAATCCATCTCGTACGATGTCAAAAAACTCGATCTTATCGACCCCAAAAATTGCATCCATCAAGTCTTTCTCAATCTCAATCTCTCCCTTACCCCATTTCGATATTACTATGCTCTGAAAGAATACTCGTATCTCAACTCTCCTGTTAGGCTTTCGCCTTCTTTTGCAGAAGTCCCCTGCTTAAGCGGCTTGGGCTATCATGTTTACACTGTGGAGCCTTCTTTGTCAGAAAGGGATCAGCAAGCTAAAGAGGATTATACAAGGATTACGAGAGCCTCAATTCAGCTCGAAAGATTATATGATGCTTTACACAACTGTCTACAATATGTGTACTCAAAAACCGCCTTGTGATTACTCTCGGCAGCTTTATGACAAATATCAGGAGACATTCGAGAACTACATTAATTCAACTGTGTTGCCCTCTCTGAAAGAGAAGCTTGACGAGTTTATGTTGCAGGAGCTTGTCAAAAGTTGGGAAAATCATAAAGTTATGGTTAGATGGCTGTCGTGCTTCTTTCATTATCTTGATCGCTACTTCATCGCTGATAGATCACTCAGGCCCCCGAATGAAGTTGGACTTAACGGCCTCTGCAACTTGGTTTATCGAGAGATCAAGGTCAATACCAAGTTGTTGTAATTGGTCTTATTAATAAAGAGCGTGAGGGGGAGCAGATTGACAGAACCCTGCTGAAGAATGTGATTAACATATTCGTTGAAATTGGCATGGGAGAAATGGATGCTTACGAAGAGGACTTTGAAGCACATATGCTAACGGATACTGGAAAATAGTATTCTCGCAAAGCAGCAAGTTGGATTTTGGAGGATCCTGAAACGGATTACATGTTGAAGGCCGAGGAGTGCTTGCGAAGGGAGAGGGATAGAGTTTCTCATTACCTGCATCCGAGCAGTGAGCAGAAGCTAGTGGAGAAAGTTGGACATGAGCTGCTCGCGGTTTTTGTAACTGATCAACTGCAGCATTCTCTATAGGAAGGATAAGCCTATTGCCAATGTAATAATGTATTTAAGCTGAAACGTTTCTGCTTAATGTTTGTGCAACAATTCACCTAAAATTTGATGAAAACTTCCCCTCAAACGTAATTTTCCGAGTTTGTGTAGTTTCAATATTTGATTCATTCTTGTTGACAGGACATGAATTTAATGTGACAGTACGTACGTGGTCATCTCATCACGTACTTGCCACATTTGATTTCTGTTTTGAACATTAATAGGGGCTAAAGTAACATATAAGTTATCAGATTGCAAAACTGAAATTAGAAAATGTTGTGATGCTGCATCTACTGATGCTGCATATGTTTGATACTGCATCTACTAATGCTACATATGGAATCTAATACCAAGGTGACCCCTAGGTAAATCTCTAGGGTAAGGCTCATTGTAATCTTTAGGGTAAGGGTATGTAAATCACCTTTCCCTTGATTTAAGGGAGGAGACTGATTGGGTAATGTCTTTGTGCTAGGTTTAGATTAGGTAGGCAACACGCCTTCTTCTTTCTTGTCGGCTGCTTGCTGCAGCCATCCTTCCCATCTCTTTTCTTTTCCCTCTCTCTTCTCATATATACCCGGACTCACTCTTGTACAAACACATGAAATATACATTGAAACTTTAAACCAGAAAATCTACATGGTATCAGAGCAAGTTTTGTAACCTGCCTCTGGCCATTTTTTTCGCTGCATCTTTCCTTCAATCTTAAGCCATGGCTGAAGAAGATTCAGTAAACATAGAGGGTGACATCTCGCATACCTCTCCTTCAAATTTCTCAGACGTCGAGGTTAACACCAATCAACGTTTGTGTTTAGTTCTCTTGAACGAGTTTAATTATCTCCCTTGGTCTCGAGATGTGTCTCTTGCTCTCGGAGGCAAAGGGAAATTAGGGTTTGTAGACATCTCTTCCTCTACATATGGTGCATGGCTTTGCAAGGATCAACTTGTCATGTCCTTGTTGCTCAACACCATGGAGAAACATGTTGTTGAGATTTTTAGCTACTACAATTCTTCATGTGAGCTTTAGACAACCTTGCAGGATATGTATGGAAATCAAAACAACTATGCACGTGTCTTTCAACTTAAGAATGACATTTCCAGGGTCCAACAAGAAAGGAAAGCATTTGTTTAACACCTTGGACGCCTCAAGGCTATGTGGAATGAGTTGGATGTATACCTTTCACATACCACAGATCCTGCCATTCTCCTGAAATGAGCTAAGGAAAACAAAATATACCAACTATTGGGGAGTTTGAACTCTAAGCACGAGGATCTAAGGAGTCATGTCTTGATGAGTCAAGAGCTTCCCACCTTCAACAATGTTTGTGCAACTATCCAACGAGAAGAAGCAAGGAAGAAAGTGATGAATGTTGAGCACAACTCGAGATTGACTGAGACTCGGGCATATGCCTGAAATTACAAGAACTTGGAGGCTAAGGTGTACAAGGGTAGAAATCCACACCTGAAATGCAAATATTGCAATGGCATTGGTCATGTGGAAGACAAGTGTTGGGAACTTCATCCTAAACTCAAGCCTAAGTTCAGCAAAGATGGAAAAATGATACCAAGGTCCTCACAGCAATTTCAACCTCAGTACAAGGCCCAACTTGCTAATGTTTATCCTCTATTGTCTCACAAGGATCCATGGAGTTCACTGCCAATCCATTGTCTCTTATCAATGAGTTTGCAGCTTATCTTCAAAGCAAGGGACATGGAGGAGGTTCGCAAGCTCAAGGAAATGAAGAGAACAATCATGCAACCATGTTGGGACAATTTGCCGGCTTTCTTGCTGGAAATGAGAAAGTTTCACGAGATAAAGCACCAGATATACTCAAAGCATTCACTACTGCCTTGTTAACTAGTACTGAAAATGATTGTTGGTTAATTGATTCAGGAGCCACAGATCATATGACAAACAAAATCACAAATTTGCATCATTTTAAACGTTTTTCAAATCCCTCACATGTGTTTGTTACAAATGGAAAAATTGTTTTAGTTTTGGGAAAAAAGAGAAATAAACTTACTCTCACACAAAACACCTTCCACTGCCTTATATGTACCAACCTTTCCTCTCTAACTTCTGTCAATTGGAAAGATCATAAACACCCTAAACTGCCTGCCATTTTCTCACTAAATAATGTGATGTTTGAAGATGTTCTCACCATGAAGATGATTGGTGAAGGGTCTTCATAAATTTACTTTATTACTTGTGCAAGAACACCTATTTTACTCAGGCTTTTCAAGCTCAATCGAAGTCCATGGATGAAAACCAACTTTGGCATAAGAGATTAGCTCACCCCTCTGAAGTTATCTTGTCTAAACTGTTTTCAAATTTTTGTAAATCACATTTTACTTGAAATACTTGTCAATTTTCTATGTTTACTAGACTACCTTTTGGTAACTCAATGTCTAGGACAAGTAAACTTTTTGAAATGGTGCACACAATGTATGGGGACCTGCAACTGAATCAATAGAAGGGTTTAGGTATTTTGTCTTATTTGTTGATGACTTCTCTCGAATGAGTTTTGTGTATCTTATGAAATCAAAGAGTGAAGTCCAAACTATTTTCAAAGATTTTCATATGCATGTTAAAACTCAATTTCAATCAGACATTAAGGTGTTGAGATCAGATAATAGCACTGAATTTCTATCCAACAACATGCTTCAATACAAAAGTTCTCAAGGCATAATACATCAAACCAGTTGTGTAGGGACTCCCCAAGAAAATGGAGTAGACGAGAGAAAAAATAGAGATCTCATGGAGAAGACTCGTGCTCTTAAGCTTCACATGCATGTTCCAAAGAAATTTTGGTCATTAGCCATCCTCACTGCCGCTTACCTCATTAATCGACTCCCAAGTCGTGTGCTAGAGTTTAAATCTCCCTATGAAGTACTCAAGGGTAGAAAATTTGATTTGACACACCTCAAGGTTTTTTGATGTGTTTGCTTGGTTCACATTCAAGCCTTGAACCATGACAAATTAGATGTCTGGGCAACCAAGTGTGTGTTTGTGAGGTATTCTTCCACCCAAAAAGGATACAAGTGCTACAATCCAGCCACTAAAAAGTGTGTTGTGTCAAGGGATGTGAAATTTGAAGAAGATTGCCCACATTTTACTCATAGAGGGAATACTGCAAGTCAGGGGGGAGAATTGTTTGAAATGTTTCCACTTTCTCCGGTCATTAATAATCCAGTGTTGGAAGAAAGCTTAGTTGCAGTGATACCAAATATTGAAGAAATACAACCTGGCTCAATCTCTGATCATTGTATCCCTGCTAATAAGGGAGACGAGAAGTCTCATTCTGATCATTCACAATCTCCGACAGAGTCTTAAGGGTTTAGAAGAAATCATCCTCGAACCAGAAAACCTCCAACTAGGCTGCAAGACTATGTTACTTTTGCCTCACTGTATCTTATCAGTTAAACTATCCGCCTTAGTGAGTTCTCAACATCTCATGCTTCATTTCTCTGTGAAATTGATAAACTCAGTGAACCTAGAAGGTTTCAAGAGACATCTATCCTCCCAAATGGAATCAAGCCATGGTAGATGAGCTTCATGCTCTAGAAGAAAATAAAAACTTGGAGCTTGGTTCAACTACCACCAAGAAAAAAGGATGTTAGAAGTCGTTAGATTTACAAGATTAAATTCAAGGCTAATGGTTCTATTAAGAGACACAAGGCCAGGCTTGTTGCTCGAGGGTTCACTCAAACCTTTGGGGTAAATTACAAGGAAACATGCACTTATGGCCAAGATGAATTTAGTGAGGTTCTACTCTCATTTGCAATCAATTGTGGGTGGATTCTTTATCAAATAGATGTGAAGAATGCTTTCCTTCATGAAGAGTTACAAGAAGAATTGTACATGCAGCCTCCTCCAGGTTATGATGGTATTAAAGGCCACATGGTTTATAAACTACACAAGGAAATCTATGGATTGAAACAATCTCTAAGAGCTTGGTATGCCAAGCTTAGCTCAGTTCTAGAGAAGGCTGGATTCCGATGAAGTACTATTGACTCCTTATTGTTTGTAAGAACTAACACTAGTGGGAAATTGGTGGTGTTTATCTATGTGGATGATCTCATCATCACAAGAGATAGTGCCGCTGAAATTGAGGCACTAAAACTCTCACTATGCCAAACCTTTGCTATCAAATACTTGGGAAAGCTGAAGTATTTTTTGGGCATCAAAATGGCAACCTTTTCAAAGGGATTATTTCTACATCAACGAAAATATGTATTAGATTGATGTGTTATAAACTTACACACAAATTAAACCCTCTTTTTGACAATTGTAGTAAAGATGTAAGTAGGTATCGTTCTGGAACGGGGATTATGAGGGATTGCTAATCTATTAAAACTGACCTTAAAACATTAAACTAGGCTTTAAAAACACTTAACTAGACTCAAAGAACTCAAAACTAACTAGAATGGCTCAAAACAGCTTAAAACAACTAAATAGACTCAAACTAGACACTAGCAATGACTTGGACGAAAATTGATTGAAACTTGACTCAAAACACTTAAAAACACAAATTAAGACAGATTCTAACTAATTAGACACTCTAAGGTAAAGGGGATTGGGTTTTTGATGAATTTTAAGCAAACAAACAAATTGTAAAACTAAACAGATTGCAAAACGAATTTTGGGAAATAAGATGGTTGATGGATTAGCTAGAGGTTCATTCTTCACACATGGCACACTTGTACATGAATCGATTTCCAATTTCTTTTCAATAAATTATGAAGTTCAACACCCCAGATTAACCGTGATGCACTAATTAATCCTCAGATTTTCCTTTACTCTTTGAATTGGATGAAAGCATGCGACAACCCAAATTATTCTCGAAAAGTCCCCTACATGAATGCATAATAGAGATACAATCAGAGATCATTACGTTCCATGAAAATCTTAAGTGTTGACGAGACATTTGTAACTATGAATGCATGATACGTTTGACAAGAATTCAATTCACACGATTGTGACTAGTAACCTTCACTACTCATGAATATAAATTTGTAACGATTAGGTGAAACTCATTTATATTCTAGCATCAAATTCATGCATGAAAACTAAGTATGCATCCTTAATCAACATACAAGAATCAGTTTTGAAGAAAACAGTTAATTGAATTGCATTCACAACTTATCAAATCACAATTGGAAGAAATCAATTCATATCTCAAGGATGTTCATGGCTTCGAACTTCCCTTTAGCTAAGTAAGGGTTTAGCTCCAAATGTTCACAAAACAAAGATACATAAATTTAGACATTGAAAACAAAAGATTGAAAACACCTAAGAATGATCCAACAATCCAAACTTGAATGCAAGCTCCAAGGGTCCTCCTTCTTCTCTTTGTTGCGGCACAAGGTATGGGTAAAGGTTTGAGTGGTGGTTTGTATGGGAGAATGGTTGAAAGTATGTATGGTGGTGAATGGGTGAGATGATGGATGCAGCAAAGATGTTTGTGTATGGATTTCTGGTTGTGAGAATGGTGGTGAAAGGTGTGTATGGAAGTGAATGAATGATGAATGCCCAATGACTGTTACACACACTTACTTAAATAGCAAAATATGTCAAAACACTAATGAAATACAACTAGGGTGCGGCAAAAAAACCAAGGGAAAGAAAGTAATGATTGTAGAAGGATTTTTAACTCTAAATCAAATCAGAAATCCAAGGAAAAGGTTAAGGGGACAAGGAAGGGGACACAAGGCAAGGGAAAGGGAAAGGTATGACACAATAGTGAAAGTGAAAGTTGTGGTAGAAATCTAGAAGAAAGGGGAAGGAGTGCACATATAGGGAAAAAAAGGGAGTGGAATGACAAGGAAAAGGGAAGGAAAGGCAAAAGGTTAAGGTTGCAAGGAATGAGACAGGATGTGTACACGGCAAGGAAGGTGAAAGGTGGTGGAATGGTTCAGCAAGGGGACAATGAAGGGGACAAGGGTGGTGTGTAAGGCAAGGAAGGGGAAAGTGATAAAATGGTGTAGCAATGAGCCAATGAAGGGGACAAGAATGGTGTGCACAGCAAGGAAGGTGAAAGGTGGTGTGACACCCCTTTGTGGCTGAGATTAAGGCTTCTAGAATCCTTTATTTAGTGTCCTAATATCTTTAGGAACCCTCCTTGTGGCTAGAACTTAGTTGGATTAGGATTAAGAAAGGTTAAATCAAAATAAGGTAACTTGACTCATGTTTCTTCTTTTCTTGCTAAGCTCTTTATCTTCTTTAAATTAATTCTTCTTTCTCTTTAACACATTCCTAGCCTCTTTCCATAAAATCTACAGAAAAATTTTAAACTGCATTGAAGAAGTGCAAAATGGCTCAGATTGCATGGACTAAATATGCAATTTTTTCTTTTTCAATGAAACAATATTAATGATCTATGTGGCTCAAAGTAAAAAAAAATGTATGTATTTGTTCTCACGTATGGTGCGGAATGAGAAACTTTTTATTGTGACCGAAACACAAGTAGGACACCACGTGTTTTTATACAAGTAGTGAGAAATTTTATTTTTTAAGTTATTATTTTTTAGGAAATTTAGCCATAAATTAATAAAAAAATTACTAATTAACCATATATCATCAATGCAGAGGTTTTCTTTTGGACTTAATCAATGGACTATTTACATTATTTTGGTATAAGTCAATAAAGAAAGCCGAAGTTACTATAAGCCATTACAAAATTACGTTTTTGCCTAACAACTCTCCCTTTATTTGCACAAAGAAGCCTTCCGTTCAACTGATGAACTATCACGCGAAGAAGCCTCACATTCAATAGAAGACAATCGCACCAGAGCTTCAATGGCGGCGAAATTTTTTCTTCAATTTTAACTGCAACTTTAATCAAGATACTTGGTTGATGCATACGATTCCAAATCTTCTAAGATTTTCAGTTTTCTGCTGTGTTTGGAGATCAACCATATTTGGTGTTTGGTAAATTGAGGTATGTGTTTTTTTTCCCAATTATGTTCTATGCATTCAATTGTTTCTGCGTTTTCTCTTTGTTTATTTGCATTGAATTGATGTAGTTTTGTGATTTTGTACTAAATTTGAATTTAAATTTTTCAAAATTTGGCTTTGCCTATGGTTGTGGATATGATTTGATAATTTGTTGCTCTGAAATTTAAGCTTCTTCGAAATCTCAGTTAATTATAGCTTTGATGTTCGTTGGGTAGAGTTTTGGTGTTTGTTTGATTGTGTTTGAGTGTTAGTGGCATCTTTTCAATTTCATAGGAACTTCATTGCAGTGTCTATTTATGTTTTGTGTTAGTGATTTCAGTCCTTTGGTTTTTGTTTTAGGATAATGGAGCTTTGTGTGATTGCAAAGTGTACATACAAAATGGAAAATTTGTTTTTTCCAGTTTCACGTAGTTCTTTATATGTTGACGTTTGCAAAGTGATTCGTTTGAGGTTTAAGGAGTTGTATACGAGAAGTTTCATGCTGAGGTATTCGCTGTTGAATTATTCTAATTGTGTATTAGAAAATGAGAATGAGTTTGATATAATGTTGGCATGTTTGACAATAGCAAAGGCAAAATCAATTGATATATTGGTAAAGGATGTTAGTGTGTAGTGAAGTTTTGTCAATGGGTAATGATCTAGTACAATGGAACGACAATAGTTCTTTATCTTGTGCTACAAGTTCAAGTTGCAAAGATCGCAAAAACTTCTTGGGAAGGTCAAAGACAGCTAGTAGCAAGGCTTTGTTGTCTAATAAATGGTTGCATTATATTCATCACGTTGGGCAAAAATTTGAGGATGGGGTAGAACATTTTCGCATAATTGTGTAAGTATGCTCTTGAGGCAGGTTTAGTTTTGTATATTTGAACAATGACAAAAGTCGCGTCATTGATGTGTATTTCATCATAAAATTCAAATGTTAATAATTGAAAACTGCAATGCATTTAAAACTTAACATAAAAATTAAGAAACTTCATTCCAGTTGTTGTTTACTTACATTTTCATCCTTGCTACCCTCATCCTCATCACCCTCCTCATTCTCGTCACCCTAATCCTCTTCACCATCATTATTTGTTGCACTAGCAAAATTTTCATCCTTCACATCATCGTGATTTCCATAATCATAACCTTCCACATCATCACAATCATTAATCTCACTTTGTGCTTCGAAAAATGGTTGCACCATGAAAGTTATTGTGTTATAATATGTATGATTGTAGATATGTAAATTTCGTTGCATACAAATGATGCATCACAAGGCTCCACATGGCATTTGACTCATCATAAATGGACAAGTCATCAATGACATGTCTCACAAATCAAGCAAAGGAAGTGTAAAACATTCCCAAAATTCGGCACAAGGGAGGAAATCCCCCTTAAAATCGGCAAGGGGCCCAAAATCTCTCAAAATCGGAAAGAAAGCCAAAGCATCTTTACAAAACAAGCAAGAATTAAAGATTGCTCACAAAGTAGGCAACAAGGCTTATAAATTTCGGCCAATATGAAGAAGGTGGCTAAAATTAAGACACAAAAAATTCCTAAATTCTCCCATGGACGAATCATGACACAAATCAAAGCCAAATCCATCCAAAGGCAAGCTTTGAAAGTCTATAAATACAAGGACCCAAGACACACAAAGGGGCCGAAAATCCTACATTTAGAAGAACCTTTGCACAAGTCTTTGAAGACTAATACACTGCCAAAGCTCTCTTCGAATAACTCATAACCAAAGCCAGAGCTTTCTTTCTACCAAAAGCCGAAGTACTCCCTTAAAGAATCAACAAGCACTTGTGCCGATTCTTTCAAGACTTTGTTTCAAGCTCAAAACTTGGAACGACGTTCGATTCAAGATCAAGTCGTCAAGGCCCTTGAATCAACAAAATCTCACATCTACACCATCTTTGTCACAGGTTTGAGGTGAAGACCATCCACGCGTTGTTTTAAAGCTCAAAACTTGAAGCAATCGTTCAATCGTTAGTCCAAGATCAAGTCATCACGACCCTTGGATCAACAACATATGCATCTACATCAAATTTGAAGACTGAATCAGGGGAAAATTGCAAACAGAGATTGTAACCCTACAAATTCAAATCAATACAAATCTACTTTGTACACGTGTTCTTGTTTCATTCGTTACAGAATTTTCATGTTTACAAATTTGGCATGCCTAGTGAGACTTCTCGGCCTCTCATCTCTGTCTTCAAATCCATAAAAAACACACATGGTATCAAGAAAGGATCAAGTTGTTCCCGCAATCAACTCGAAGAACAAGAACATCCTGGTGGCACTTTGGGCATCACAACCCGAAGTAAGGCAAGAGCCTTCTCTGTAGTGCCTTCCACCCCTACATCAACTCTGCCGAATGAGCAAGAAAACCCGAGGCACGAGCCCTTGATCACCCTATCCTCGCTAAGAGCGCCAAGGGAAGAAAGCCCGAAAAGGTACTTCAAGTTGTTGAATTATGATGCCGACTCAAGTAGCTCATATCCTGTAGCCATGCAAGTTATGACTACTGATGCGATGTCCATCGAGGAGTAGCTGGCCCAAATGAACGAAGTAATTGGAAAGCTAACAAGGACTGTGGAGGAAAATGACTTAAAGATTTCTACACTCGTCAATTGTCTGGAGGGGCAGCACGATGATAAAGCTGGCCCAAAGGTTGATCCATAAAAGGAGGAAACTGATAAGAAATTGGAGCCTCTGGTGGAGAAAGCTGAGGAGAAGCTAGATGTGGACTGAGCTACGACGTTCATGGGATCTCTCTCTATCCAACAACTGCAAGAGATGTACATAAGCACAATCAATGCACATTACGAAGGAAGCTCGCATGACTCCGTGCTGTATTCAAAGCCTTACTCTAAGAAGATTGACGCCTTGAGGATGCCAAGGGGTTATCAACCGCCAAAATTCGTACAATTCGATGGAAAGGGGAATCATAAACAACATATTACCCATTTCATCGAAACTTGCAACAATGTTGGGATGGAGGGAGACTATCTCGTTAAGCAGTTCATGCACTCGCTAAAAGGTATCGTTTTTTACAGGTACACCGACCTCGAGCCCAATCCTCAACCGCTTCTACATCACCCGTCACATTGTAACCAGCTAGAGCTAATAAGTATGAAGCAGTGGAAAGATGAACTTGTCGTCAACTACATCAACAGATGGCTTTCATTAAGTTTGGATTGCAAAGATCAGCTTCCTGAAACCTCCGTCATTAAGATGTTTGTTCAAGGCATGCACTGAAGGCTACATTACATTCTCTAAGGCATAAAACCAAGAACATTTGAGGAGCTGGCAACTTAATCCCACAACATGGAGCTGAGTATCACCAATCATGGGAAAAATGAGCCAATCACCAACTTCAAAAAGGATAAAGTGTTTGCCCCAAAGGTAGACATGATTGGAAAAAGCCCGCCAAGGAAGCTTTTGCCATCCATACTACCCCCATCAAGACCTCATCCACGCCCATCAAGATCTCCTCTGAAAACAAAACAAAGGAGATGAAGATAAGTGAGCCTTCTCACATCCAAGATAGGTACAAAAACACCTTGAGAAAGCTAGAGCAGAAGACGTGGCTGCAATGCTAGATGACTTGTTAGAAAAAAGGTGATTAAGTTACCTGAATGCAATCGCCCTGAATAGATGAATCGCGTTAACGATCCTAGGTATTGCAAATACCATCGTATCGTAAGTCATCATGTGGGTAAGTGCTTCGTCCTTAAAGAGCTCATCATGAAGCTAGCACAACAAAAGCAAATCGAGCTTGACCTTGAAGACACGTCCGTAACACTTATTACTACAATTACGTTTGGATACTTCAATCTCATGCCTCTCCAAATGACATCTGACCACTCTCGTCCATGCTCAAGCAACACGGCACCTTCTGCACAACCATCGCTAGGGGCAAACGACCAAAATGCACCTACCAACGATGAAGAAAGGTGGACATTGGTGACCTACAAAAAGACAAAGAAGCCAAGACCACAAGCCACATGGCTAAAAGTGGAACAAAGGAAAAAACACCGCTGCCCCAACAGTATGAAGCCCAAAAGAAATGTAAAAGCTGTTAAGCCAACGTATGCTGGGGAACCTATGGAGCAAGAGGCATGCATTCTTATCTCTTTACATGAGTACTTCCTAAATGATTTCTTCCAACAGTGCACTACCGCTACCTATCACATGGTTGAAGTGGAGATAGAAGAGCCCTCAAAAAGCAAAGTTATCGCCATCGAGGAAGAGAATACCCTCACGCCCAAAGAAAGCATGCTGGCACACTTTAGCATCGAGTAATCGCTACGATTGCCCAAGGATAAGCGAAGAGCACTAGTAGCGGTCTTGGTGAGTCCCGACGACCATGAGGTGCAAGAAAGCAATGATGAAGGCTTGAAGCTTAGGCCACATGAATATGCCACATGCTGTGTCGTCCATGATCCAATCAACTTCATCGACAAAGACTTGCTGCTAGGTCAAAGCCTCACAACCGTTCTCTCTTAGTCTCTGGGTATGTGAGAGAAAACAAAATCAACTGCATGTTTGTGGTTGGTGGATCGGCCATAAACATCATACCAAAGTCAACAATGACCACAATCAGTATCAAGGTGGATGAACTATCCCGAAGTAGCCTCTTAATCCAAGCTTTTAACCAAGAAAGACAAAGAGCGATGGGCATGATCGGAGTGGAGATGACCATTGGCGAACTCAAATCAAGCACGCTATTCCATTTGATTGATGCAAGAACTTCCTACAACTTGTTCTTAGGAAGGCCTTAGATCCATGAGAATGGAGTAGTACAATCTACCATTCATCAATGCTTAAAGTTCTACCAAGAATGAGTAAAGGTGATACAAGACGACACCAAGACGTTCACCGAAGCCGAATCACACTTCGCGGATGCCAAGTTCTATATGGATGAGGACATGGTACCCAAAGCTTTTCCAAATGAGATCAAATCTACTAGCAAAGCCACACCTAAAAAGAAGAAGATGAAAACAGTGCCTAAGAAGCAAGAAGTGGAAGTCGTGCCATCTTTATGCAAAGACGATGATAAGCCTGCCAAGCCCGCAATAATCAAAAGAAGTGTGACACCCCCAAAAAGATCAAACACACCAGTTTTCCAATACATCCCAATGTCGAGAAGAAAGAATGGGCAATCCCAGTTCAAAACTAGAACAAGCAAAGCCGACACATAGCTATACAAGGATAATGTAAAGCTACTCAAGACAAATGTGGTTTTACTTTTGACACAGCTAGGCAATACTAAAGTTTCAAAACCACCGCAAGGTTTCGTAAAACCCTTGCCAAAAGGGGCAGAACCAAGCACTCTTCCAACCAAAAGGACCAAAGAAGGTTTCGACCCAAACGCCTACAAACTCATGTCAAAGGCTGGGTACGATTTTGCCTCCTCTTCAAATCTTGGAAATAAGGTATCAAACACCGTCAACGACAAAGAACGTGACCTCACCGAGACTTAAAAGAAGTTGAAGGAGCATGGTTACGGAGTTGACAAAAATAAAGCTGAACTTGGCTTCACACCAAATACACCCGTGAAGATTCAAGAAAAGCGAAAAATGCTGGCGCTAACACATCAGCGTAAACATTAAATAGGATCAAGATAAGCCTAAGCCCACCCCTCGAACGTCAGTTTTCGATAGGCTAAATCGTTCAAAACCTAAAATTCTAACACTTGATCCTATTGATGGTCAAGACCAAACCTTCGTCTTCAAAAGGCTTAACACGCCAACACCCCAAAGTACTTTTTTAAAAGGTTGTTAAAACCTAAGAAACAAAGCAACATAGCTAGCGCTCCTCTACGACGGTCGACCTTGGAAAGACTTGAAAAAACCAAGCAGCCTTGGAGGATGAAGACAACGCCAAAAGAAGAAAAGCTCGACTGTCTAGGAAAAGAAGTCGACATTCAAAGCTCAATTCCTTCAAGGATGAAACGCCAAGCAACCTTGGAAGTTGACAAAAAAGGATAACTAAAGGTAAAGAGGTGCATCATCATCCACACTGGCCAATCTTCATGCCAACAAGCCCAAAAAGACGGCACTGAAGAGGATGTGCAAGACATCTTCCACTTCACAATCCAAGAAGACAAAGAATGTAAGGCATCACCACAGCTCGTGAATCACATCACTGCTGCATCACCACAACTTGTGAATGGGAGGCAAGCCACGGGTGATGATCTTAAGGAGCTCAACTTAGGCAGAAGCAAGGAACCGAAGCCTATCTTCGTAAGTGCACGACTAAGTGCGGATGAGATCAAGGAATACTACCAACTGCTCTTGGAATACCAAGACTTCTTTGCTTGGACCTACAATAAAATGCCCAGCCTTGACCGTGCATCGTCTTGCAATCAAACCCAGAACATGACCAATCAAGCAAACTCAAAGACGATATCGATCTGAGCTCATCCCATAAATTGGGGTCGAGATTGACAAGCTAATTGAAGCAGACTTCATTCGAGGGATGCAATACCCTAAATGGATCTCTAACATCATCATTGTCCTTAAGAAATCTAGACAAATACTTGTTTGCATAGACTTCTGAGACCTCAACGATGCTTGCCTGAATGATGACTTTCCCTTGCCAATCATCAAAATCATAGTGGACGCGACCACTGGCCACGAGGCACTACCATTCATAGACGGCTCTTATGGGTACAATCAAATCCGCATTGCTCCCGAAGACGAGGAGCTAACACCCTTCTGCACTCCAAAAGGTATCTACTGCTATAAGTTAATGCCTTTTGGCTTGAAAAACACTGGGGCTACATATCAACGTGCAATGTAGAAGATCTTCAACAACATGCTACATAAAAATGTAGAATGTTACGTAAGCAACGTAGTTGTCAAGACCAAGAAGATATCCGATCACTTGAAGGATTTACGAATGTTGTTCGACAAACTACGGCACTACAACCTCAAGATAAACTCGTTGAAGTGTGCATTCGGCATCACCTCTGGGAAGTTTCTCAGCTTCATTGTCAAGCACCGTAGCATTTAAGTAGACCAATCGAAGATTAAAGCCATTCAAAGAATGTCCGAGCCAAGGAATCTACACAAGTTGAAAAGTTTACAAGGACGGCTAGCGTTCATCAGGTGCTTTATCTCTAACCTTGTTGGACGTTGTTAACCCTTCAGTCAACTCTTGAAGAATGACGTTTCATTCATATAGGATGACATCTATCGCAATACCTTTAAGAGCATAAAAAGGTACTTGGTAAGCCCACCTATCTTAGAAGCTCCCGTGCCTGGAAAGCCGTTCATCCTATACATTGCCACATAAGAAGGTTCCATTGGAGCACTCTTGGCATAAGAAAATGAAGACCAAAAGGAAATAGCACTCTACTACCTAAGTAGAACTTTCATTAGTGCCAAGCTTAACTACTCACCAATCGAGAAGATGTGCCTTGCCCTAGTCTTTGTCGTCCAAAAGCTAAGACACTACATGCATGCTTACATTATCCACTTGGTTGCTAAAGCTGACCCAATCAAGTACGTTATGTCCAAACCTGTTCTGATAGGACGACTAGCTAAATGGTCGTTGCTTCTCAATCAATATGAGATTATCTATGTCCCAGCTAAAGTCGTCAAGGGATAAGCCCTAGCAGATTTCCTTGCCGACCATCCAATCCTAGCCGATTGGAAAATCACAAATGACTTGTTTGATGAAGAAGTGTTCTACATCGACATCTTCCCGACATGGACAATGTTCTTTGAAAGATCCGCACGAATGGACGGAGCAAGGGCAGGAGTAGTTTTCATGTCACCACAAAGACAAGTACTAGCCTACCAAGCACTGATCATTAGACTCCAAATGGCAATCGACATGGAAATCACAAAGCTAGAAGTGTATGGCAACTCCAAGCTCATAATTAATCAACTCTTGACTAAATATGAAGTGAGGAAGGATGATCTTGTACCATACTTTTGGCTAGCAACTCAACTACTACAAAAGTTTGAGGCCGTAATGCTAGAACATGTGCCAAGAAAAGAAAATCAAATGGAAAACGCTCTTGCTAACCTAGCCTCAAATAGGGCACTAAGAGAAAATGAAGTTGCGGACGTGCTAGTTTGCCAAAGATGGGTGATCCTACTCGTCACTAAAATGCTACTAGATGATACAAATATCATTTTAGTATTTCTAATCGACGTTGAAAAGTAGAGACAACCACTGATTAACTACTTAGAGCATGGACAACTTCCAGACGACCATAGACACTGAACTGAAATACGTCAACGAGCACCTCGCTTCCTCTACTACAAAGAAACACTTTACCGACACTCTTTTGAATAAGTACTTCTGAGATGCCTAGGTGAGGAAGAAGCCAATCAAGCCATGGAAGAAGCACACTCAGACGTATGTAGAACATATCAGTCTAAACCAAAGCTACATTTCCAGCTCAAAAGAATGAGTTACTACTGGCCAAGCATGGCGAAGGATTGCCTGGAGTACACCAAAAGGTGCCAAGCCTGCCAATTCCATGCCAACTTCATACATCAATCGCCTAAGCCATTACATTCTACGGTTGCTTCATGGCCATTTGATGCATGGGGATTAAACGTCGTGGGACCAATCACACCAAAATCATCTGCTGGAGAAGCCTACATCCTAGCCGCAATGGAGTACTTTTCCAAGTGGGCTGAAGCAGTACCCCTAAGGAAAGTCAAGAAGGAAAATGTCATCCATTTCATCAAAGAGCATATCATTCATCGATTTGGTGTGCATCGCTACATCATCACCAACAACAAAAAATAGTTCTCCAACCGACTCATGGACGAGCTCTGCGATAAATACAAATTTAAGCAGCATAAGTCTTCCATGTATCATGCTCCAGCCAACAGTCACATGGAAGCATTCAACAAAATGTTGTGCAACCTCCTAAAGAAGGTAATCGGCCGAACAAAAAGAAACTGGCATGAAAGAATAAGCGAAGCATTTTGGGCATATAGGACGACATGTGGAACTCATACCCAAGCTACGCCTTATTCTCTCATATATAGTGTGGAAGATGTCCTACCACTCGAAAGTCAAATCCCTTCACTAAGGATGGCTATACAAGAAGGCTTGACTGAAGAGGAAAATGCAAAGTTATGACTTCAAGAGTTAGAAGCAGTCGATGAAAGGAGGCTCGAAACTCAACAACATTTGGAATGCCATCAAGTATGGCTATCCAAGGCATTCAGCAAGAAAGTCCGCCCAAGTTCTTTCCAAACTGGAGATCTTATCTTGGTATTACGAAGGCCTATCGTCACAACTCACAAAACAAAAAGCAAGATCACATCAAAGTGGGATGGACCTTACGTAATAGGTCTACACCAACGACGCCTACTTAATCATGGTGGAAGATAGCTTGAAGATTGGCCCCATCAACGGCAGTTTCTTAAAACGCTACTACCCCTAAACCAAACAAACAATGCTCCTTGTTAGCTCGAGCTTAAAAGGTAACACTCAATGCTCCATGTTCGCACAAGCTTAAAAGGTGACACCCAATGCTCCTCGCCTACATGAGCCTAAACTGCACACAGCACAAAGCTCATCGCCTACATGAGCCTAAACTGCACGGCACAATGCTCCTTGTTCACACGAGCTTAAAAGGCAACACACAATGCTCCTTGTTCGTACTAGCTTAAAAGGCGACACCCAACGCTCCTTGTTCGTATTCACATTGCAGGACTTCAAAACACGTTTCCTACATGTGACAAGCACATGCCTACAGCGCGCCTTGAAGTGGGGGCATTTGTAAACATGTAAATTTCATTAAATACAAATGATGCATCACAAGGCTCCTCGGGGCATATGACTCATCACAAATGGACAATTCATCAATGACATGTGGCACAAATCATGCAAAGGAAGTGTAAAACATTCCCAAAATTCGGCAAAAGGGAGAAAATCCCCCTTAAAATCGAGAAAGGGCCCAAAATCTCTCAAAACCGGAAAGAAAGCCAAAGCATCTTCACAAAACAAGCAAGAATTAAAGATTGCTCACAAAGTAAGCAACAAGGCTTATAAATTTTGGCCAATATGAAGAAGGTAGTTGAAGCTTTCTTTCGACCAAAAGTCGAAGCACTCCCTTGAAGAATCAACAAGCCCTTGTGCTGATTCTTTTAAGACTTTGTTGCAAGCTCAAAACTTGTAACGACGTTCAATTAAAGATCAAGTCGTCAAGGCCCTTGAATCAACGAAATCTCACATCTACACCACATTTGCCATAGCTTTGACGTGAAGACCATCCACGTGTTGTTTTCAAGCTCAAAACTTGAAACAATCGTTCAATCGTTCGTTCGAGATCAAGTCATCGCGACCCTTAGATCAACAACCTACACATCTACATCAAATTTGAAGACTGGATCAAAGGAAAATTGTAAACAGAGATTGTAACCCTATAAATTCAAATCAATACAAATCTACTTTGTACACGTGTTCTCATTTTATTCGTTACAGAATTTTCATGTTTACAATGATCAAAAGTAAAACATGTGTATAATGCTATGAGTATGTTTATACCTCAATATTTTGAACATTCCCTAATTGGTTGAATTTGATGTGCAGCTCTTGAAGGCTCCATTTTGTCATTATTGGTGTGGAGTTCTCCTTCCCAATCATTGGTTGTATGAGAGTAGTTCTATCACAGAGTAGTTCTATCACACAACAGAAACTGCATAAAAATAATGAAATACATGTTAAGTTAAAAGCTAATTTTTATACTATTAAAACATCAATCCAAAAAGTAATAAAAACAAAAAATTAAAATAAAAATGAATATAAAAAATTGTTGGACTCACTGGAAGTATAATGATGCAACCACAGATTGATCCCATTGGTTTATTTTTAGTTTCTTTCGCCTTAGCATGTTCAACCAATGAAGTGTTGATGTAGCTACAAACAAATTGAGCCCATGAATATTTAGATAACTCCTCTAACTTCTCGCAATACTCCACAATTTTCGAGTTTAGTGTGCTAGTAAAGTTGCTGAAAAGCATCGTGAGGCATAACTCAAGAAGGATTAACATACCACATCCTTGTCGTAGTCAACAACTTCAGACTCTTCTTCACTCATTTCTTTTCCTTTTCCTTTTGCTTAAATTGAATTCTTTAGAGGTGGATTTGTAGCCCATGCAATTGCTTTTCAAAGTCCATTATCAAGTCTCACTTTCGATATTTTCCATTTACCAAAATACCTTTGTCGGAAAGTTGAGTTGAACGTTGGCCCTATCATTTAGGCATCTTTCCTTCATTTGGTAGCCCCAAAACCTTCGTCATTTATTTGGAGGTTATTTTGATACTTTGTTTCCCAAAGTTGAATGACTTGGTTTGATGGTTACTTTCACCATTTCGTTCAAGTCGAAGTCCGACTTGACTATGTCATCCTTGCTCACATGTCCCTCGTAGAATGGCTTTATTAAGGGCCAAAATGGAGTTTTCTTTGGCAAGTCAATTTTCTTACTATTGAGGATGCCTTTCACCTCTTGAACAATTGTGTTGAAGGCATTCATGTTGCACCTAAACTACGCATGGTCCGGGTGCTTAGCTTTTCGATCACATGCCTTTCTGTTTTCTTGCCCTTTTGCTTTCGTTTTTTAAGTACTGCCTTTCGCTTGTCTATGTATCCCTTTAACTATTTTTGGGGACATGTTTCAACTGTAAAAGAAAAAAAAAATATGCAGTTTCTATAAGCGATATTAATACTGTATGTATGAATCCATTAATGTAAAAGCATACAACATGAATTAGACACTACAACGAAGTGCCTAAATTCACGAACAAGAAACAGACACTATGTTGCAGTGTCTGAATCCACAAACATATTTGAATCTCAATGCACAATCATAGAACAAGAAACAAACACTACAACAAAGTGTCTGAATCCACATCCTATTTGAATCTCAATGCACAATCACAGAACAGGAATCCACAAAATTTAGAATTTGAAATGGAACACATAACCTAAGAAAAAGAGAACGGAAAGAGGGAATTAAACTAAACGACATAACCACCATGAATAAACATACACAAAGCCAACAAATATGCCGAAACAAACTAAATTTGTTATATGCCCATACCAATTTTAATATCCAAACAAGCTCAAATTCAAAACCAAAAGGTATAGTGTGCAAAATTACATCAAAGCTCTCAAAAACACAATTCAAATAACCTAAAACGTAAAAATTGAAGAACAAGAAGAAAATAGGAAAATTACCTTGAACGTGATTTCTCAGTCGCAAGTGTGAATTGTTCGTTGGAATCAGTGCAAATGCGAATTGTTCGTCGGAATTTATGGATGCTGTGCGATTTAAAACGAGGGAGATGGAAAGGTTTGGTGTTTTAAATGATAATGGCATCATTTGTAATTTTAATTTGATTGAGGTGCTTTAATGCATCTTAAAGTCTCATTGACCTATTTATAATTCCAATAAATTTGATTGACCTATTGTTAGTATCATAACTTTTAATTGATTTTATACAAAATCACCCATAATTTTTTAACACACATATATCACCATTTGTATAGTGACATATGGTGTACCACCCCGTGTTCCAGTCACGTTGAAAAATCTCTCGATAAAGAACATAT
Source organism: Malus domestica (assembly GCF_042453785.1). Taxonomy (NCBI): domain Eukaryota; kingdom Viridiplantae; phylum Streptophyta; class Magnoliopsida; order Rosales; family Rosaceae; genus Malus; species Malus domestica. The sequence continues at coordinate 7,501,863 of NC_091666.1, forward strand.
CTCATCATACTTAATATTAAAATATGAATTAGGGTGAGGGTGGGCCTGGAAATGAGTGATTATGTTAAGTTAATAGTTTTGACGAGTGAAGTGAACTTGTGATTTGCTGCTTAATTGCTCTAATTATGTGCTTAGTTACAACCGAAGTTACATAATTTTCTCTTCAAAAAGGGAACCTGGTGATGATTTTGTCACGTCAGTCCACTTTTTGGGGGTTAAGAAGACTAAGAGAGGCATTTCAGCCTCTTTCTAGCCACTATCTTCTGATTCACCAGCATCATGATGAATTTCCAGCTATTGTTACTCGTTTGAAAAGTACTTTTAAATGACTGAAAATGCCTTTACATAAAAAAACACTTTTGCATGATTAACTTGTATTTTTATTATGGATTGGTTTCTAAATCTTTTTTCAAAAAACGATTTCAATCATTTAAAAGCGCTTTTAAAGAAAATGTTTTTGGATTTCAAAAGTACAGTGTTTTTACATGACTAACTTGCATTTTTTCTAATGACGTTTTCAGTCACTTAAGACTGCAATTTGAGAAAATGTCTTTGAAGTGCTTTTTCCGAGATTAATATATTTTTACTAACAATTGATCTAAAACACTTTTTCTAAAAGAGCTTTCACTCATTTAAAAGCACTTTCAGAGAGAATATTTTTGAATTTTAGAAGCACTTTAGGTGCTTAAGCACCGGTTTGCACATAATTGATGTTTCTTGTAGGAAGCAGTTCAAGTGTTTTTTTCAAGATTAACTTGCATTTTTATTAAAAATTATTTTCTAAAACATTTTTTTATAAAAACAATAGAACTTTTCAAACGAGTGTAACCCCCACTACATACACATACGAACAATGGGACTTAACTGAAACAAACAGAAAACCACGAGGACTTAATGGTAATAATGAAAAGCCCCAAATCCTAATTTCTCTGTATATTACAATGGGGGTTTGAGTCTTCACCAAAACCCTCCCTGCGCGTATCCTCTAGCTCCAGCTCTCATGGCGTTTGGCAATCTGCCTGCTATGAAATGAGCTTCCGGATTCCGCTTTTAGTTTCCCACTTGATTTACAGTTATCTCTTTAAATTACTTTTACCGTAGACCAATATTTTTACCAAGTTGAAGTGAGAAGAAAAGCAAACCTAAATTTTCACCGGCGAACCAGTTAAAGGTAAATTCCATTTTTCTATGCTGCTTGTTCTTAATTTCTGTTATTTAACTTTTTTAATTTTTAGTTATTTTTCTTTTTTAATTTTTTAGGAATTACTATCGTGGATAAAATTGAGTGAACAGAAATCGATTGGATTTTGGAACATCTATTTGGAGAAGCAGAAAGTTAGAGAGAAGAGGATTATTTGCTCAATTTCCGAAAGTATAGAATTATCTAATTTCAAGATAAAACACTTTTTCATAAAAGGATCAATGCATAATACAAAGAAAGAAAAACTCGAAAAATGTCGTGGTTAAGGTGTAATGAGAATTGTAGGAAACTAGAGGGGTACAGATGCCGATTTCTGTAATGTTTCCAAGTGTGCATCTTGTATTGCTACTGAGTATAGTCCAACACCCTTTTGAGTCTTAAAGTCACTATCATCATCCGTTACATTCTGTATATGTCGAAAATCGAAATGGAGGGGAGCTTTCGGTTGGGTTCTGTTGTATGTATGCTGTTTATATTTCATGTTCATTATGTTTCCCCCGGCTAGGTGTTCTTGCTTTATTTTAGTAAGTCTCCCTCGTATCATCGAGGTTACAGGAAAAAGGAATGTTATTGGATTCAGACTTAACATGTTAGCTTGTGGTTGTTGTGAATTTGATGTGCCTTATATAAACGTAGGACATATGCATGAGTTTGGGCTCAGGTCAGTTAAATCCTTCAATGAAATCACTATTTATTGTTCTTAGTGCCTATTTGACGGCCCTAAAATCTCATACTAATTATTTACCTTTTAAACTTGTTTTCTCGCTAGTTATTTCTTTTATCGAAGAGTCTGATAGAAATTCCAAATTGTAAATTTTAGCCACTCAAGGTCTCTAGCTTGATACAAAATCTCTATGTTTATGTTTTTTTTTTTTTTAAAATACTTGGAGGATATTAATTTTTTCAGGGACAACAATGGGTTACCAATTTATCGAGTGGGAGCAAGGTTGGGACTATATACAGCAGGGGATCTCAAAGATGAACAGGATTGTACAAGGATCATCAGAACATCAGTTCACCTCAGAAGAATATATGAAGCTTTACACAACCATCTATAACATGTCTATTCAGCAACCTCCTCATAATTATTCTCGGCAGCTTTATGAAAAGTATCGGGAGACATTTGAGGAATACATTTCTTCAACAGTGCTTCCCTCTCTTCTGGAGAAGCATCATGAGTTTATGTTGCAGGAGTTTGTCAGAAGTTGGGGAAATTATAAAGTTATGTTTAGGTGGCTGTCACACGTCTTTCGTTTTTCTGATGACCACTGCATCACTCAGAATCAGACATCACTTCCTGGGCCAAACGAAGTTGCACTTAATTGCTTCCGTAATTTGGTTTATCAGAAGGTAAATGCTGATGTGAGATATTATGTACTTGGCCTTATTGATAAAGAACGCGAGGGAGAGAAAATTGACAGAGCACTACTGAAGAATGTGATAAATATATATGTTGAAATTGGAATGGGAGAATTGGATGTGTATGAAAGGGACTTCGAAGAATACATGCTCATTCAGACTCGCGAGTACTATTGCCACAAAACATCAAGTTGGATTTTGGAGTACTCTTATACGGATTACATGTTGAAGGCTGAAGAATGCTTGAGAAGGGAGAAGGATAGAGTTTCTTATTACCTGCTTCCAAGCAGTGAGAAGAAGCTAATGGAGACAGTGAAACATTGGTTGGTAGTGATTCATGCAAATCAACTGATTGAGAAGAAGCATTCTGAATCTGGATGTGCTTTGCTTACAATTGAAAATTTGGAGGAGCTTTCTAGGAGATTTATTGCTAGTGTGGCACTGGAACAGCAAGTTCCTGCTGAAGGTTCGACTATTGTTCAACAGGCTGAAGATGCTGCAATGATTGAGGAGTGAGATGAGTCGCACTACAACAATTGAACGATAAAAAATGGTAACAAAGTGTAGTTATCATGAGTTTTACTTTTGGATATGCTGCGAATTATGTGCAGCTATTTTGAAATCCTTGAGTTTAACTACCTTGGTGCCATTTGTGTCTTGGAAATGTTGCCCTTGTGGCATTTAAATGGATATATTTCTAACAATAGAACTCATAGTTGATAAATTCGATGCCGTTAACTTATGTCTTAGCTTTGCAAACCTGTATTCAAGCATCAAGTTGTAGTTAAAACTAATTAAATCTCATCAAAGCGTCAACGTTTAGGTTAAACTTATGCTTAGTTTGTGTACTTGTTCAAGGATTTTTGTATTTTACAGGGAACTGATTTATAATTTTTTGGTTTGATGTGTACAATATTGGTCTCCTGCTGAATCTGCAGGGTTTTTTTTTTTTTTAAGCATCGTCTGGCTATCAGAATTTATGTCGCCAAGGCCTCGATGTATGTTGAAAGACGAAATGAAAAATTTGTATTCAACTTGAAGGCAGAAGGTGGATTACTCATTGCCTCTACCTTCGTTGTATCTTGAATTTTGTGAGTTATTCAATCCATTCCATTTCTATGCACCAAACGATCCCTAACTTTCTTACTGACGACAACTTCGACAACTCCAAACCCTAATTTGTGAAATATTACAAATTCTACGATAATATCTCGGGTATGCCTCCACAAGTCACAATCATTCTTCCCATAAAATTAATTTATTGACTACAAACTACACTAGATAATTATAATTTCGAAGGATGAAAGTCAACATAGTTTACAAGAGGAAGTGATGACTTGTGAGAATGATAATCAAGCAGTATTTTAAACTAATTTAATTAACGTGAAGGTAGGTTCAAATTTGCGTGCATTTTAGACACTAGTGTCAATTTTGTATCTAATTCACAAGACATCCAATTCTTTATATCTAATTCACATATATTTCAAAGAATTCCCCAGATTAAGAGGATTTAGCTTCCTCTGCGTCCGAGTTCTATAGCGACTTCTTTGACAGTATGGTTGAAGGAAAAGTCCACGTTGATCATTTAGGTTACGTTCATTGGTTATTCTTCTCGTTTCAATCCCGTTCATATGTGTTTTCTGCACTTGTTCGTATCTAGAAATTGAAATTAGGATTATAATGCCTAACAATGTTTCCGTTACAGTTTGGACGTTATATATTGAATATTTCCATTCACAACAATGGCAACCAAAATAATGGAGTGGGCTGAAGGATGGATCTATATGCAGCAGGGAGTTACAAAGCTAACGACGATTTTAGAAGGATTACCGGAGACTCAGTTCACACCTGAAGAGTATATGATGCTTTACACAACTATCCATACATTGTGCATTCAAAAACTCCTTACGATTATTCGCAGCAGCTTTATGAAAAATATCGGGAGACATTGGACGAATACATTACTTCAACTGTTTTGCCCTCTCTAAGAGAGAAGCAGGATGACATTTTATTGCAGGAATTTGTCAAACGTTGGGAAAACAATAAAATTATGGTTAGGTGGCTTGAGCGCTTCTTTCATTATCTTGATTGCTACTTCATCGCTCGGAGGTCACTTCCTCCGCTACATCAAGTTGGGATGAACTACTTCCGCGATTTGGTTTACCGGGAGGTAAATGCGGATGTGAGAGTTGCTGTAATTCGTGTTATTGGAACAGAATGCGAGGGGGAGGAAATCAACAGAGAAGTATTGAAGAATGTGATAAATGTGTGTGTAGAATTTGGAATGGGAAAGATGGATCCTTATAGAGAGGACTTTGAAGAATACTATTCTCGTAAAGCATCAAGTTGGATCACGGAGGACAATTACTCGGATTACATGTCGAAAGTAGAGGAAAGCGTGAAAATGGAGAAGGATCGAGTTTCTCATTACCTGCAATCGAGCAGTGAGAAGAAGCTGGTGGAAAAAGTGCAACATGAGTTGGTGGTGGTTTATGCAACTCAACTGATCGAAAAGGAGCATTTTGCAGGTTCTTGATCTAGTTCTTGTGCTTTTGTGGCATACTATGTGCAGTGATCTGTATTGTACATGCCATTTTACTCGTTTGATCATGGTAAAGATTTGTGCTAAATACCAGTTTAACTCTTGGATTGCTGTAAATTATGTGAAACTCTTTCAATCAAAAACATGAAAGTGAATAAAATGGAAGATATTATGAAATTACACTTTGCACCCATTTTTCATCCGTTAACATCAAGTCAATGCTATTTCTTACACGGCACTTGATGAGCCTACGTTTTGCTTACATGAACGTCGGAATGATACCACATCAGTCATTATTTATTTTTATCTGTATCTCCAAGCTTGCGATTTTCATCTAGCAACAAAAAAAAAGGGTTCTTATTTGTTTTCCATGTGGCATTTGTTAATCAATTTGACATCGACGTGACTTCATACAAGCAAAATATTGGCCAACTGGATGCCATGTCGGAAATACAATGTTAACTTGATGGTTACTAAGGCTAACTCCAACCGAAATGGCTAAACATAACCCTCTCCCGCATTATAGTCCTACAAATAATTATTTTTAAATAAACAGTGTTAAACCATATTCATATACCAACTCCAACCGAAGGGGCTAAACATAGCCCCCTCGATAATTTATTAGTTTTAACTTTTTATTTTAAATTTATTGGTTAATTTAATTAAACTACCATTTGATGTTTTCAAATCTAGTCGTTAAGTTTGAATCAATTATTACAACTGAGGAGTTGAGTCACAGAAAAATCGCTAAGAGAAGGGCTACATTTGGTTAGCTTAATGCCCATTTGGATAAATAATAGTCTGATGGACTCCATATAATTATAGCCCAGTCATTGATTGGAGATGAGGTTTTTGACAAATCAAACCTTTTTTTTTTTTTTTTGCTCTAAACCTTTAGCCCTGTTCATTGGAGATGACCTAAACTAATAGATAGGGATAGGCAAAATACCCATGGATTTGGGTAACCACGGTTATCCGCCCATTTAAAGCTCACAGTTATGGTTATGGGTAACCGTTTAGATGAACAAAAGGTTATGGGTATAACGGTTTATCCGTGAAATTTAAATTGAGGGTTATGGGTATTACCCACAGTTATAACCGGTATCCATCGGTTATGGTTATTACCCGCGTTTATAACGCATATCCATTTACCAATTTCATTTAATATATGTAAAATTAAAAATAAAATAAAATAAAAACCCTAAATTTTCAATCTCTTCGCCAAACTCAGAGTCTCAAACGCCCCATCCCCCGCTTATCTCTCCCTCCTTGCTGCCCTCTCTCTCATCTCCGAACCGATCCCGAAAGTTTCGGCTTGCGATTCGGCCACATCTTTAAAAGTGTTCAGTAATCCCGAACCAACCGAATATTATAATATATATATATATATATAACATAGGCATATATAAAATTAGAAGGCATACATGATACTGAAGCAGTAAACAAAATGTTAAAAAGGATTTTGGGTTTAATACAGCTCTTCCAAGCAACTCTGCCCTCTCTCTCGCTTCTGTCGCCCTCTTCTGATTCCTCGCATCATACAATTCATACCTATCCAAACTATCTTTCAAAGACTGAGACTATAACGGTCTTTAATTGTCAAAAAACGAAAATTATGACAAATTTTTCTTTTGTAATTTTCAAGTTGTTAAGAAAAAAACATGTAGAGGGTGAAAAAAAAGGGTAAAAAAGGATAAACGGGTTTAAAAGGGGTAAACAGTTATGGTTAAATGGGTATACGGTTATGGGTATGGTTAACCGTTTATAAACGGTTATAAGTATGTGTATAACCGTTTATATAATTACCCAACAGGTAAACGATTATGATAGTATAAACATAAACGGTTATGGGTAAATAACCGCGGTTATCCGCCATCCATAACCATTGTCCATCCTTACTAATAGATGACAATCCATCAGAAATGAGAAGGAAAGTGGTAGGAAAACTGAAAAATCAACCCCAACAAACACTCATTGACCTAAAGTTTGTTTAAACTTACAAGTCACCCAAGTAGGCAATTAACTAAGTTCTATAAGAAGCTTCATTGTCTGCGGGTCTTTCCAACTTGGCCTAGTCTCCACGGTATCTTTTTATTTATTTATAATTATTATTTTCTTGGGTCAAGGTCTTCCAGGGCGTCCACCTTAGCAGCTTGACTTTTTCATGGGCTTGGTCTTCCCAGTTTTTATGTTACCTTTGTTTCTATATATACATAATGCTCTGAGTACAGCATTTCTCATTGCCAAGCTATGCATGCCTTGATCTTCTTCATCCTTTTCTCCACTGCCATCTTTCTTGACACACAGGCATCCACTGAAAACTGCACAACTACTAAGTGCTCTCATGGCAAACCCGATATTAGGTTTCCTTTCCAAGTAAGAGGCCGGCACCCCCATCACTGTGGTCTCCCCGGTTTTGAAATCGACTGCAGCAACAACGCTTCCACAATTCACTTCCGATCTTATGGTGAACTGGGCATCAAATCCATCTCGTACGATGCCAGAAGACTAGATCTTCTCGACCCCAAGGGTTGCGTCCATGAAGTCTTTCTTAATCTCAATCTTTCCCTTACCCCGTTCCGATATTACTATGTTCTGAAAGAGTACTCGTATCTCAACTGTTCGGTTACGCTTTCGCCTTCTTTCTCTCAAGTTCCCTGCCTAAGTGGCTCCGGCTATCATGTTTACACTGTGGAGCCTTCCATGGCTGTGCCGAACTTTTGCCGGGTTGTGAAAACTGTTCCCATTCCCTTCGAGTACAGTCCTTATCTTTCTGACAATAGCTTCGGTCTTGGGTTAACTTGGGGCTCAGTTGGGAATCAAGAAACAGGATGTTTCACCATGGCACATGTTAAAGGTAAATTCCATTTTCCTTTATTTTCTTCTCCTTTCTTTTCTTTTTCTTCTACTTTTTTCAGTTATTTTCTTTTCCTTTATAATGCTTTATTTATGTTATGGACGAAATTTAAAGTGCAAATAAGAAGAATATTGTTTAACTTGTAAAACCAGATATACCAACCATAAGGTTTCTCATAGGGACTATGTAACTATTTGTAGAGAAAAAAGTTATAAATCTAACCAGGTTGATGCTACATAATATTACAGTCTAGTAATATTTCTCTTGACAATAAATTTCAAGAATGAAAAGTTCACAATCAATTTATAGTGATATATCAACTAAGGTGACCCATAATAGGTAAAGTAGCTTATAACATGTGTGGATTATGTGTATACAAACTCTACAGTGAATAATAGTAGGGGTTACTATTCACATACCCTTATTTACTTCTCACACACCCTTTATTAATTTATATCTTTTTATTGTCATCAATTGATTCGATCCGACGGTCGAAAATTAAAAGAATGTGTGAAAAGTAAAAAGCGATGTGTGCATCACATACCTAAATAGTAAATGGAATTATCTGAACAACATATGACTTAAGACTTAAGTTTTACCAAAACAAAATTCTGAGATGTTTAAAGGGCAAAATAAAGAAAGAAAAGTGTGGGGCAGTAGGGACTAGGGAGAATTATCTAATAGAAGATTCCAAACTGTGGAGCTTTGTCCCTCACTTAGAAAGTTATTTCATATGTTGTCAAGAAAATGCTCCATCTCCAACTTGTTGCGTATTCCTTGGCTTTCTGTGTTCAAAAATAATTATCTTAAAGTGATTAGTCAATAAGTTAATTTTAATTTAATAAATAAACTAAGACTTAGAGCCGGCTAGTCAAACAAAAGAATTTTTCTATCCAATTGTTTAGCCCCCTCCAACTACCTTATCACGATATGTGTCATGTATTTAAAGAAATTGAGGTTTTTCTATAAAATCAATTAACAATATGAAGAGTAACTTAATTGCTCATAAACACTTACGAAATCTCTCTTTTTTCCGATGCAAGATGGATACTGTCAACAATATTACTCTTTATTCCAATCTAAATTGCACGTGTAGGCGTGACTTCTACTTAGCCCTGAAGCTTAGGACTTCCAAGTATTTTAGACAATCAAAAGCGATGATTAAATAAACTTTTTAATACACTATATTGCATTTTTTTGGGTCATAAAAGCACTCCTTAGTGCTTTCTGGAGGAGCACTTAACATGTCTAGTATTTTTAGGAAAAGCACCAAACAGATGTGCTTTTTCATGAAGCATTTGGATTCTTAGTGAAGATTTCAACATGTTTATAATATAAGCGTATATGAATAGAAGTGCCTCCTATAAAAGTCATTCTAGTTGGAGATATAGCCTCTTACACTTGTGGTTTTTTATGTGTGCAGTGGCGTGTATTGCCATTTTAATTTTGGTGCTGGCAGTGCTGGCAAGAATAAGCATGCATCGGTCCAACAAAACACAATGTCGGAGAGAAGGGGACGATCGAATTCAGGTTGAGAAACTACTCGGAGACTACAAAAGCCTGAAGCTTGAAAGGTGTGAAATAAGGCAACTCTACTCAGTCTGAAACAGTTTTGGTCGACATTAGAATCATGATGAAGCACCATAAAATGCAAGTTATGAAATGAAAAACTGTAACTTTTCAGATTTTGATGCATCTTTTTTCACCTGTTTTAGTAGCAATTTTTAATAATAATCCATGTTTGAAGCAGCGACCACATATTTGTACAGTTTGGGTAGTGGATTTTTTATTTTTTTTTATTTTTTTAATTTTTTATTGGATGAAAATGATGATTTATATTAAATAAAATAAAGGATTACAACCCAAACAGAGAAAACTTGGCTCTTGAAAATTGGGTGGGCTAGACTACACACCAGGACTTAGAGCAAATGGAAGGAGCCAAGCCCCCGATAGAACGGCCCCTATCCCCTTAAAAACGCGAACCAAAAAAACCCAATTTTTTCTTCAAACAAGAAGAAAAAGAAAACCCAATTTGTAGTGTATAAATACGATTCATCTAACAATTAATTAGCGACCAATACAAGAAAAACGGGCTGTACATTTTTTACTAATGAACTTTTCCTTCATCGATTCAAAGCCAAACACAAAAGGTTTGACCCTCCTTAAGTCGACCAGTTTCTCCTTATACTATGATGGAATTTAGGACTACATGAATTGTCTTTTCATGTCAAGATCAATACTTAAGTAATAATTCAATTATCAACATCCATAAAATTTGGTTAATAAAATTTGGTTTTGAAATTTAGTTTTCCGAGCATTACCCATACTGAAAACATAAGCATTTAATCGCTATTCCATTAATACTTACGGCACATCGGCACCTAATTAACGACTAATTTGAGTACTCAAGGTTCCAATGTATGAAGCAAGAAACCAAGGACAGTTATGATTCTACCTTAAAAATAAAAAAACACTTGTGAAATTCCTAAATATGATATAAAGAAGGAATTATCCAGATTGGTTAACTTTTTTGCTCTTTCTTTCTGCATATAGCACTCTAATTAAAGGTGAAGAAAATAGTGCCACATAATGGTTGTAAAACCACACTAATTAATTACTTAGCCTTCCAATATTCCATATTCGAGCAGGGAAGAAATAAACGCGCAATGTAACAGTACTGACAGACATTACATCTGGCAGAGATTAAAAAGGTAAGGGCTACTTTTCTGTCTTGTTTTGCGATGTCACCAAAGTAAAGTTAAACCCTGCCGGCCGGCTACTCATATCTCAACCGAGGCTAGGGTTCCTGACTACTTTGTTTGTCCCGAATCCATCCTTTGACTGAGATCAGATCCCTTGCATTTTGTAGCTCTTTTTCTTCCTCTCTCATGTAAACATGGACTTAAAAAACTACTAAGCTTGCGTGGCGCATAAGTCGAATAACTAATGAGCTAACTACATCATTCAGTTGAATGCGGAGCATGCCAACTAGTCGACAGAGCTCGATCGGTGAGTAAATGAATGCATGGTGATGGTGTCGAATGCGCTACTAACTTCTTATCTAAGCAATTGTGGCCAAAGAAGAAATTTGTCTCAGCCTCTAGGTTCTAGAGCCTGAAGACAAGGCTACTAGTCACTGCGGAGTTCAAGGATCATCTGCACCATGCTCAGCTACTTCAATTATATTTGTGCAAATATAAGTGTGCCGAATCGGTAATACCTCACTTCATTGAGAAAGCTATGAGATACTTCCTTCAACACGGACTTAAAGACTCCTTGTCGGCAGAGACTTGGATAGGTAGTTAGCTGAGCTTGAAGTAGTGATGTTTATCCAAATTGGAAGATACTCCACGATCGCCTGACTCTACAGCTCCAGAGTAGGTTCTACAAACTAAGAGATGTCACCGGTTGTCAACCACATAGATGTTTATACAAACTAAGAGATAAGCTTGATGAAGTTAGGAAGGTTCATGTTTTCTCAAAGGTGAGAGGGTTTCGCGTAGAGCGAGAATTTGAACATGGCAGATTTGTGTGTATGTTAAAGAGACTTTGAATCTTGCAGGTCATCTTCTATTTATAGGAGTGATTTTCACCTTATGCCTAAGTAGGGTCCTATCTAGATTGTACTTCCTCGGCACCAATCCATTCCAATCTCTGCATAGAGCTCGGGTACTCCTATTGGGCTTAGGACTTAGGTTGCTTATTGTGTAACTTAGTCGAATTCCCCTCTCTCCTTAGTGTAAAATATAGTTTTGTACTACTAAAAAAATATAACACTTCATGATTTAAAACTTCAATTTCCACATTAAAAATGCTAAATCTAATCACTTGTGTAATAGGCCAATACGGCATGGATATGGACTTTTAAATTATTTTTTTTCTTTGTACGTGTGAAGATGTAAAGAATTGTTCTTAATTAGGAAGTTAATAAACCTATAAAGAGTTGAGTCACTCTATTTCGAATAGTTTTTTACGTTAAAGCATCAACTTTCTTTATGCATTAGAGCTAGTTCGCCTGCCTGTAAAGTCCAATAAGTACATGTATTTCATGTCATCCATTTAAATTGTCAACTTATTAGGCTTGAAATTTTTTAACAATTTGTTACATCGAAAAGTTAATTACAAAACTTTGCAATGACTTATACTTTAACTTTCATGTTTCCTAGTTGAATAAATCTTTTATAGAGTAGGGTTTAATTATTTTTTCATGTGTAAGTTGTAGAATTATCAAAGAGATGGGTCGAAGACCCACTTTCAACAAGATCAATATTGTCCTCATCTTGTTAATTACCACTTGCACAATTTGTCAGATGTGAGGTTTTATCTCAAAAGGTAGTTGGAGTGGGGTTGAGATATTTAAACTCATCTTTTCTTAGAGATGGGATATTTCAACACCCCCTCACGTGGGACCCAATTAGTGGTCACACGTGAGAGATCCACATATCGGCAACCACCTAAAGCCAAGGGGACTCATCCTACATGCGGGGCCAAGGAACCCACCATCATTGCTCATGCCCAAGGGACCCACATATCACGTGGCAGTACGAGCGCGCTTTCTGACTCTGATACCATGTAGAATTATCAGAGAGACGGGCCAAATGCCCACTACTCACAACACCAATATTGGTAATTACCACCTAAACAATCCGTCAAGTGTGATGTTTTATCACAAAAGGCATCAGTATTAGGTGTAGTGGGTTAGTATATTTAAACTAATCTTTTTCTCATATATATGATCAATGTGGGATATTTCACATAAGTGAGATAGAGCGACTTAGATCACTTAGATCTTTTCACAATAGTTTGATTGAGTTTGATACTTGTATATAGGAATCAAACAACTTAACTTTAACACATATAACACTATTACTATACTAGTGTAAGTTCAATATATTAGTATGTCCAGAACACAGGTAGCATACCATATGTAATTATATAAATGAAGGTATAAGTATCGCATCACTTATATAAATAAACGTGGTATTACACGCCGAAATATCATACTGAAAATTCTCTCCTTGATGTGGGTTGTAGAATTATTAGAGACACGGACCAAAGGCCCACTTCCACCAACATGGTTATTGTTCCCAACTTGGTAATTACTACATGCATAATCCGTCAGGTGTGAGGTTTTATCACAAAATGTCTTAGTGTTAGTTAGAGTGGAATTATGATATTTACTTGGCTACTCAAAGATGAATAGGAACTCATACTCAAAATTGTTCGCTATCAATTTATAAAACTTCATGTTTATAATCAGAACTGTTCATATTATAAATCACCATATAAAGATCATCACTACAAAAAATTAATTAAAATTGAGGCCATTTAGTCATCAAACTATTTAAAAATAAATTAACAATATTGGTAAAAGCATTATGAACCGTCTCTGTATTTGCTACAATAGATTGGCTAAACGAGCTTAGTTTTAATTTATTTTTTGCAGAGATGATCTTTACAAAGTGATTAATAGTATGAACGATTCTATTCATAAGCAAAAAGCTCCGCGATTAAAACACTAAGAATTTTGAGTAGGAGTTCTTACACATCTTTGAGTAGCCAAGTATTATTTCCTTTTAATTTTCTTTTGGGTTTTGAAAATAAAATTTACGTTCATGATGCAAAGATTAGTTTGCCACTTTGCCCTTCGATTTAACAGAAAAAAATAAATGGAATCTAACAGCAGGGTGTCAATTGATTGTTTTCCAAAAGTTTACATAGTTAATTAAATTTATTAAAAATAGTTTGGGGGTCAATCGCTAAGTAGGAAATCCTTCAGGGGTCAAATGGCATTTTACCCTAATGTATAAATTCCACTAAGGAGACACGGAGACTATCCCATTACTTCATTTCTCCGACTCCGACTTTTTGCTCTTCTTCTCCGAGAGAGAGAGAGAGAGAGAGAGAGAGAGTACGGCGGATGGGCAGTGGATGAGCTAGCTCAGCTGTTGACTAAACTGAAGAGGATAGGCGGAGCTGCTCGGCCTATCTCCGATCATCTATTCCATTTTCCATTTCTTGGGTTTTCTTCTCCACCGTCATCAGCTCCTCCCTCACAATTCTCCGGCAGCTATGAGTGTGGACTCAGGTACGCTTCTTTCCATGAATTCCATGAAATTAACTATTTACAACACAATTGTTTTACTGGTATTGTTCTCTTATCAAATTTATCCACTCCATAAAAGATGAATTGTTGTACTAGCAAGCAAATCTGATGTTACTTTTCTGGTTCCACAAATAGTTCTGTCAATGATTCTGTTTCAAAGCTTTTAAATTTACCCCATTACGCGTATCGTTTGATTATATAGGTAGTCAATTTCGGCCACTTATCGAGTTGGATCAAGGATGGGAATATATATCGAGTATGTTTGCAAAATTAAAGAGGATTTTAGAAGGATTACCGGAGCCTCAGTTCAGTTCCGTTGAATATATGACCCTTTACACAACTGTCTACAATATGTGTACCCAAAAGCCGCCTCACAATTACTCTCAACAGCTTTACGATAAGTATAGGGCGGCGTTGGAGGACTATGTAACCACAACGGTGCTGCCATCTGTAAATGAGAAACACGGCGAGCTTATGCTGCAAGAGCTTGTGAAAAGATGGACGAATTATAAAATTATGATTAGGTGGCTGTCAAATTGTTTTAATTTTCTTGATCGGTTTTTCATCCCTAGGAGATCGCTTCCTAGCCTGAATGATGTTGGAATTACCTGTTTCCGCGATTCGGTTTATCGAAAAGTACAAGTCAATGCTAGAGTTACTGTAATTGGTCTTATTGATAGTGAACGCGTGGGAGAGCAGATTGACAGAGCACTAGTGAAGAATGTGATAGATTTATTTGTTGGAATTGGAATGGGACGAATGGATGCATATGAAGAGGACTTTGAGGCGCACATGCTAAGACATGCTGGCGAATACTATTCTCGTAAAGCAGCAAGTTGGCTTTTGGAGGATTTCTGTCCTGATTTCTTAGTGAAGGCCGAAGACTGCTTGAGAAGGGAGAGGGATAGAGTTTCTCATTACTTGCATTCAAGCAGTGAATCGAAGTTGGTGGAGAAAGTGCAGCATGAGTTGTTTGAACCGCTTGCTGAAATATTAAAACAGAAAGTTAGTTTTGAAGTAAAATCGTTGGTCCAACAGGCTGAATATACTGCAAGTAACGAGACTTCAGATAGATCTTCTGGCATGCTGGAACAGGTCCTTGTCACAAACATAATCGAGCTTCATGATAAGCATATGGCGTACTTTAATGACTGCTCAATCAAAAACCATGTCTTCCACAAAGCTCTGAGAGAGGCCTTTGATGTATTTTGCAATAAAGCTGTTTCCGGGTATTCAAGTGCTCAATTACTCGCAACATTCTGTGAAAATATCCTCAAAAAGGGTGGAAGTCAGAAGTTGAGTGATGAGGCCATTGAAGTAATGCTTGACAAGGTTGTTAAGTTTCTTACTTATATCAGTGACAAAGACCTTTTTGCAGAATTCTACAGGAAAAAGCTTGCCCGTCGGCTACTTTTTGATCCAAGTGCTGACAAGGAACATGAAAAAAGTTTTCTTACGAAGATGAAACAGCAATGTGGTGGCCAGTTCACCTCAAAAATGGAGGGAATGGTCACAGATCTGACATTGGCTCGGGAAAATCAGACTAGCTTTGAGGAGTACCTTTGCAATAGCCCAAATGTAGATCCTGGGATTGATTTTACAATCACCGTTCTTACAACTGGTTTCTGGCCCAGTTATAAAACATGTGATCTTAGCCTTCCTGCAGAGATGGTGAAATGTGTTGAAGTTTTCAAGGGATTCTATGAAAGAAAGACAAAATGCAGAAAAATTACATGGATCTACTCTTTGGGAACTTGCAACATTATTGGAAAGTTCGAGCTAAAAGAAATTGAATTGGTTGTATCGACTTATCAGGGTGCTCTCCTACTGCTTTTCAATAGCATGGATAGGTTGAGCTATTCAGAAATTCTAAGTAAGTTAAACCTTACCCATGAGGCGGCTATCAGGGTTCTTCATTCGCTTTCCTGTGCCAAGTACAAGATCCTTATTAAGGAGCCTGATACAAAAACTATATCACCAAATGACAGCTTTGAGTTCAACTATAAGTTCACCGACAGAATGAGAAGAATTAAGATTCCTCTCCCACCAGTGGAGGAAAGGAAGGAGGTGATCCAAGATGTTGAGAAAGAAAGACGATATGCTATTGATGCAGCAATTGTGCGGATTATGAAGAGCCGGAAAGTTTTGGAACATCAACAGTTAGTTACGGAGTGTGTTGAGCAGTTGAGACATAAGTTCAAGCCTGACATCAGAGCGATTAAGAAGCAGATTGAAGGTCTCATCATCCGTGACTACCTGGAGAGGGACAAGGAAGATCGTAACTTGTTTAAGTATCTTGCGTGATTCGAGTCTTTGACTCTTGATATAACTTGTTGGGATATGCTGGAAGCACAGGAAGATGAAGTGTGTAATGTGTGTGGAGAATTATGTTAATATTGTCATCTAGGTCTAAAGCTGTAGGCTGAACCTCTGCTTGGTTTTCTATACTTATAACAATGAATATGTGTTTTACAGGGAGATTGTCTCTAATAATCGTCGAAGAGTAGGGATTTTCAACTCATCAGACATTCTGCAGACAACATATATAGCATTGTAGCTCACTCTTTCGTTCTTTGGGTTTCTTCGATTTCACCTTTCGTTCTTAGCTCTTTTACAGTCTGCATATCCAACTTGATGCATATTTCTGTCGCATCTCAAGTAGAACCTGCTGTGTTTTTGTTCATGTATTTTTCCGATAGTCTTTTGCAGAATCCTTTGGGAGCAGCCTCTCCATAAATGGGGTAAGGCTAGCCGACATTCACCTCTCTCAGACCCTGCGTAAAGTGGGAGCCTTGTGCACTGGGTACGACCTTTTTTTTTTAATCCTGTAGAGCTTAAATCTGATACTTTCGTGATATAAACAGTCCAACTTATGACTGAGGAATAATTTGGTGCTTGTGGCTTGTGCACAAAATAGAATGTGGGGTGGGCCTACCAGCGTGTCGTGTTTTAATGTGTTCGTATAAATTGAAAGTATGGTCAACCCAAATATATAAACTCGAACTCATGAGCAAATTTGTGTTATGCTGTTTAACCCAAATATATAAACATGATTTGAGTCATTGACACCTAAAAGCATCCCCAACCAAGGACTTCAATCCACGCTAAAATGCTAGGTCGCAGAATTTGAAGGTAAAATGAAACATCACCGCCAAATTTGACAGCAAACAAAGCTGCTGTCATTTTAATTTTTCTAATTTTTTAATTTCTTTTTTAAAAGGTTCTACATTTGTCACTTAATATTACAGTTAGTACTATTTATCTTTACTTGTAAGTGAGAAGTCTTAAGTTTGAGTCTTGCTAAACACTAATTTGAATCAAATTTATTATGGCCATCCCTAAGCCTCCCACACCGCCTAGTGTAGATATCACATGTAATAAAAAAAAAAAAAAAAAACCAAGTCTTACATTTATTATTGCAACTGCAAAAAATATAGTTTGGGAAGAAAAAAAATTTGACATCTTCATTGAAGATGCTCTAACTTAGTTGTCGAATGGTATGGCCTCATGCTTCTTACCTTTAAATCTTAGTCAGCATTAATTCTTTAGTTAGAGGAGTTTGTAACATAAAATGTTGCTATTAAAACTCTAAAAGTAAGATTTTAACATATTGGTTGAAGATGTTCTAAATAAGTGCAAAGTAGCCTAGTTAATTAGAAGGAGATAGGATCCTCGCCCAATCCTCTTTGTGAGGATCCCAGAGATCCTTTAATCTTATCATTTCATTGTTTATCGTGCAGTTAGAAATCATTTTAAATTATATTATTTAAAATTGAACACAAACAGTACCTGACGAAAATTGGTCGCACAATTTACAATATATAGACAAAATTAAAGGATTCCTGGGATCCTCACAAAGAGGTTCCGGCGATAATCATATCTCAATTAGAAGAATTAGAGATGAGGGAGAGCTTTGTTGTTGTGAGGGGAAGTGGGCTTTTCGCTGTGTTGTCTCTCTCCTTAGTAGTTTAACTTCAATTTTCACTTAACAATTTCCCACAACAATGTTTTATGATATCTGGATCGTTGAGCCACTGACACACGACAGAAAAAAATGCGTTTTAGAAGGATTTGGATCCCATTCGGATCCAAATTGTAGGAATCCTAAAAATCCTCACATCTTAGTTATTTATCGTGCATCGTACGGTTAAAAATTATTTGTTATTTTATTTTATTTACAATTAAACATAAAATAATATCTGACGAAACTGACTGTACAATGTACGATGAACAGTTAAGATGTGAATATTCCTAAGATTCTTATAAAGTGGATCCGGAAAGGATCCTCTCCCGTTTTAGAAAATCCTTGTGCCTAGAGTAAAACCGGATTGTGCGAATTGACGAAAAAGCCCCTCTCTTTTTCCTACCAAGGTGAAGAGAGTACTCATTGGAGTGAATTGGGGGCGACTGAACTACTGAGTGTTGCTGCTTCCCGCCTTTGCTAATTCCATCAGGAAATAATGAAATTAATCTAAAAATTAGAAACTTGCCCCTCTCTCTCACTCTCTCTCTCTCGTTTTCTCAAAAGCTCTCAACTTTCATGTCTTCTGTTCTCAGAGATCAAAACCCTCATCACTGATCATACATTCGAGGAGGGGTTTGCCTCCTCAGAGATCGCAAGTAGTTCTCTCAATTGGGTTCACGCCAAACTCCTTTTTCATCTTCGAAAAGGCGAAAACGCTTTGAAATTTGTCACATATTTCTTTGGCTTTTGAGGTTCAGTTCCTTAACGAGTTACGACCGGATCATGGAGGAGTTTTTTATTCTTGAGGAACTAGGCGGTGGTTCTTTCGGGACGGCATTTAAGGCGCAGCACAAACCGACAGGTAAAATCGTTGCAATGTCTAACACTACCGGAAGTTGAGTCCCTTTCCAAGCTCAAGCATCCCAACATTGTCCAGTTGAAGAGTGTCTTCCCCAATACGATTCTGCATTCTTGTCTTCGAGTATATGCAGAGCAGTCTCCTTGATCATATGATCAAAAGGCGAACCAAATCAAATTCACCGAGGATGAAGTTCCAAGCATCTGCTTTCAGATGTTTCATGGCCTGGAATATATGCACAGAAACGGCTATTTCCACCGTGATTGAAGCCCGCTAACGTCTTAGTTAACGATGGTGCACGTGTGGTCAAGACTGCGATTCGCCCCCTCCCTACACAGACTACGTCACCACTCGCCCTTATCGAGCTCCTGAGGTGTTGCTGCGGTCAGGCTTCTACGGTCCTAAGGTCGATATGTGGGCAATGGGCGCCATCATGGCAGAGCTGTCTTCAAGATTTGCAGCGTCATTGGCAGTCCAACTTGGGAGACATGGCCAGAGGGAGAGCTTCTTGCCCAAAACTTGAACTATGAGCTTCCACAACTTCACGGTGTTGATCTATCTGCGATGATTCCTTCGGCAAGCAGATCTGTCATCCAGCTGATTTCTTCACTTCGTTCTTGGGACCCTTCCGCAAGGCCTGCTGCTGCTGAAGCGCTCAAGCATCCCTTCTTCGTTGGCAACCACAAGATTCCACGCGCCATCCCTTTGAGACAACGCAATATTCTGCCGGAGTCGAAACCTCTTATTTTCATGTAGATTTGACACGACTAATGTTGTAGTTAATTGCTTCCGATTCATTAGCCTTCAAAA
Source organism: Malus domestica (assembly GCF_042453785.1). Lineage (NCBI taxonomy): Eukaryota > Viridiplantae > Streptophyta > Magnoliopsida > Rosales > Rosaceae > Malus > Malus domestica. The sequence continues at coordinate 7,521,561 of NC_091666.1, forward strand.
GCTACAAATTTCATTTAACGAGTCACGTTGTTTTGTTTGGTTCAAATTTCATTATTCCAAACATATGCCAAATCAAATATCAACGACAAATTACTTACGCTAATTTGAGAGTAAAACGAAACTCAAAAACATAACGCGAGGCTTTAATTTACAACTCAATCCGTACACATGATTGACCAAGAATTTTAGGCAAAGTAAAACAGAAATCCGAGTGAAAAAAAATCTAAAATCCTCTATTTCTATTGACCTGATTATATTGAAACCAAATCGAGCTACAGAAACCACTGAAGGGATATGATACTGGTACCTCTGGATAGAAGATGAAAAGAAAAAAAAGGTGAAATTCATACATCGGTCAAGATTAACGAAGATACAATCACAACATATGCCAGGAAAAAGAAAATGGCTATCTGCACGTAGAACTTCGGATTTTCCCTCATGTTTGGAGATGTAACTGCCCTGTAAACAAAATCCGTACATTCTATTTGTTAAAGCCAGAATAAAGCATTCGTAAACAAATGAAACTGAACAAAACGTTGTTACCTAGCAATACGCTGAGAAAATCGATGAAAAGGTAAACTCTGAATGAAGACAATGCCTGGCCCAGTTAGAACAGCCGTTACCAGATTGTCACTCTGTGATTTGGTCAACTGTTAGGAAAATTTGATTCTTGGAAATTGGAAATGGAAAGAAATAGCATGTTCAAGCTATATAATTTCAGGAGCCGGAAAACATGTTAGAAAGGGTTTTCAACATCGGGGTGGAGCTCGAAGAATAAGTTCATTTGCACTCGAAGTGTCTTCTAATCATCCGCTGGGGTTGAAATCAAATTGCCTCTTATGTGTCATGCCAATAAATATGGACAGCAATATATTATCTGTAATGCAACTATACAAGGATGATGCTAATTTTGTTCAATGTGGTCCAAAGCACCTCCTGAATGTTTCATTCAGTTGCATTGGCAGCCCATAATTTAGATGCCAGGAAGTGCTCTGGACCTTTCCGATAGTCATGCTCTTCAAATCTCAATCCTTAAATGGGGGCATCCCGCCATAACCCTTAAGCCTGGAGATTTGAGTGCTCTGCAGGGCAACTAATAGGTTTGCCCAATCGAGATATTATAAAGTACATGGCAAACTTGCAAGTAATGAACATGTAATACAATGCCAACTATGTGTAGAAATAGAAGCACTCAAAAAGAGTGCAAACAGAAAGAAACGGAAGCAACTTACACCAAACAGTGCTCTTCTCACAGTACCGTTGAATTTGATTTGGATATTGACTGTTGCAGTTACAGCAGCTATACAGGACACATCAACAGATAATACCTCTCCCACTTCAAGATTTTTCTGTACAACTGGCAAATGGAGAAACAAGAAAGGCTTGCAATTAGTCTTAGGTTGATAATTCCTACCATAACTTAAGTAAGCCTTAATCCTAACTAATTTAGGGGCCCCTTGCTAACCATGTTGTTTTCAGTTTTTAGTTTTCATTATTCAAGTTTTCAGTTTTCAAAAAAGTGAAAACAAAAAAATAATATTGATAACGCAATGATTATCAAATGGCACCTTATTTTTTTCCAAAAAGAGGTAATCAGTCTTTTAATTTCATTCTCTCATGAAACAAAATAAACTATAGACAGGTTGGTTTGGAGTTCAAGGCAATGGGTCAAATCAAAAACAGAAGGAAAAAAGGAGACAAAAATGAGGGTAATCTGATTCGGAAAGTACATCAACACATCTGAATTGAGTTTTTAAGCTAAGTAAATGACTGAATAGATTATGGAAAACATGTGCAAATAGAAATAAACCACCGAGAATTGTAAAGCTTCAACAGGCATAAAATGCCTTCAATTTAAAGCAAGAAATAAAATTCTCGACATAAATTTGGGCAGACCAAAATTTTAAGAGGCTGAACCTGAAATTTAAACACTTACCAGATCCACCTCCAAGGATAAATGCAAGACCTTGGCCAGATAGCTTCTGTCTTAAAAATATCTGTAAAAGTATTATCACAGCCGTCAGATAGATAAAGATAATACAAATGGCCTTGAGAAACAATTGAAGTGACGAATTAGAAAATGGAAAAGGGAAATTAGTTGATCGTAGGAGCAATCTAAGCAAATTCAAGAGAAGTGATTCTGAAACGTCTCTAATATCTCACCTCTGGACCAGGAATAACATTACGTGCCCTTTGGTCGAGTGTATTACTGACTCTCACATCATTCACAGAACAAAGGAATGCATCTGGCTACAAAAATTGTAACGAACTCCATAAAATTCCAGTTGATTAAACTAATACAAAGTGATTGTAACAGAAAGCATGGAATATCTAAATTTGTTCAACAAAAACTGGGAGAATAACAGAAACTGATAGGACACAATTACTGAACAGGAAAATTATATATACCTGGCACAAAATCTCTCCACCAAACATAGCTAAATCAATCTGTCAAAAGAAACAAAAATACATACAACCGAAACAAAACTAAGTCATTTACCATGGTTGGGATCAAGAGGAATGCTAGGTAATAAAAAAGTGCCTTATCCACATAAAGTTGGCATGCTTAAAATCACCAACCGGGAGAACTCTCGCAAGAGAAGGTGCAGCAATTCCAACAAATCCATCACCTGGACCAGCATTACAGAAAACTATGCTACTGACCGTCTTCCCAAAAGTCCACTGCCACATGCTTCCTTCATTTTCAGGAACAAAGACATTTTCCATTTCCATTGACCCAGACATGAAGCACATTGAACCTAAAATTTATTTGTCAATCAGATGCACGTGCAATAGTGACAACAAATTACATTTTCTCTAAGGCCTTGCAAACAGGTCGGATATTAGATAACTTCATTGTGACAATGCACCTCACAGAAAGAAAAAGCCCAGGCTTGCAACTTACCAGGCTTGGCTATAACCTTTTCTTCTGGCTTCAACATTATCTGATATACCAAATGCAGAAGTTTGTAATTCTAGTGATGAAAAAGCAATCAGATGATAAGGAGCAAATACAGACAGGAGATACACACACACACACGATATAGGTTGGGATTCTCATAGCATGTACCTGAACCAGTTGAGCTTCACCGCCCAAAATTTGAAAAGGTATCACGGCATCTTGTGGACTCTACGGTACATTATAGAAGATACAAACATCAGTAACTCTTAAGTTATTGCACAATCCAACTTCATACTTTTGCATTATGGTCGACAATTAAATATTCGCGGAACAAACCAGACACCATAAGCCAGTGTAATGACCATTAACATGAGATAAATACCAATACCCACCAATGACTAGACATTTCGATTCAAAGTGTATTATAGATTACCATGTATCAAATTAGTCTATACCAAAAATGGAAGTGAACAAAATCTTGCAAAAATGGAGAAAAAAATTGGTTTGTTGCAGACGGAAAGGATTCTACTCAAAGTACGGCATTTGGCTGCCAATATATGTCCAAGTTCCCGCAACAGTAGCAGAAATATTAATAAGAAATAAAAATCTCCATGTATAGTTTATACTTCCAATACAACACGTCGAACCTACATATACTTCTATATAAGTCAATAAACATCCACCGTTGCTTCTTAATAGTAGTGCTGGTGATACAAACATAAATATGGACGGCTATAGAAGCCACTAACGAGTCGAGCCATCATCAAGTGGCTGAGTATCTCTGTTTGGAGAATGAAGTTATAGGTTCATGGTGGCACAATCAAACCACGAATTCAGCATCTATCAGTTGTGCATCCAGACATGTTAATGCCGTAATGAAACTCTAAATCACCTCAATCTGAACCATTGAAGTTGGAATGTCGGTTTGAAGGATCATGCACGTGAGCCGTACAGCCAAAGATCAAAACTTTTATCACATCAACATTTCCATGGAGTACATCCATGCCAATCTACCTTGTATAGCATCCAACTTATTGTCTACTTCATTCTTAACCATTCTATATTTTCCAACTAAACCCGGTATCCGGTTACGCATAATTTCTTCCCCCATATTACATAATTTGCATAAGCTAAAGGGCAGGATGCAACTGAACACTACCTAAGCAAATCTCAAGCATTGAATTAAACCTTGCATCTAATTAGCTGACAAACACAGATCATCTTAGCTAATCAGCAGCACTACACTACTACCACGAATCAAAACCCTAGCTTGAAGCAAAAACTTCAGATCAAAAATTCATTGCTTCATTCAGTCTCTGCAATTCAGTAATTAACTGATTTATCAACACAATAGATGCGGAAATTAACCAATTTTCGACCTTTCTCGGCAACCAAACAGAAGACTATAAATTTTTTTTAATTAATTCATAAATTATGAATAAAAGATGAGTACCTGGTAAACGAAAGGCTGAAAAGGCGTTGAGAAAAACGGAGCAGCCATGGGAGGATGATCAGAAGCTCTGAATTCGACGAAGATCAAACAGAACTGATGAAATCGAAACCTGCAATCTGGCGATTTCAACAACTACTACTCACCGCGCCATTATTTTACCCACTCTTCTTTATTTTAATTTATATATTTTAATTTAATTTACGAACCAAACCAATTTTAGTTCCTTTTTTCCTCTCGTCTTTTATTTTTCTTTGTTTATTTATACCCGGTTTAAATGGGTACAGTAACAAGAATTCGTTAAATTGACTAAACTAACCTTTTCTTGGTAGTTTTGTTAGGCTCTTACGTGGAGGGATTGTATAGTTTTGCCTGTGGCAATTTTGTCAGTCTAAGTGAACAGAAGGTGCAGGCGTGGACGTATTTGACGTGGCGATGTCTTATTGGAAGCAATGACAAATCTCGACGTGTAGAGATGTTGTCAGTCATCCCAACTCTCAACTCCGTGTGGCATTAGCATAGTGCTTAAAGCTCCTCGAGGCAGTTTTCTCTTTTGCTTTCTCATCCCTTCGAACCGCTGTCTTTCGGTCTTTGCGATTCCGGCGACCAGAATCTCGGTTGGAGGTACAATAGTTTTTCTCAAGACTTAATTCATGCGTGTTATCAGTCATGGATCCAGGTTCTAACATCGAGTGTTCCAATATGAAAGCTCCAACGAAAATAACATTGAAAATGTATATGATAAATTACTAACTTTTCATTCATAATCTTGTACAAGCAGCATTACAAGCTACAAAAACTAATTTGCTCACGACGAAGTTTCATACTCTAAAAACATGTCACGTGTCACCATAGTTTTATTGTTAATACAAGAAAAAGCATATTGATGATGATTTGGAACTATACAAAATCTGAGTTGAACTATCCGGAATATGTTTGGAACTATTCAAAATTGGAATAAGATTGTTTGAATTAATCGATGATGATTTTCAATTGTTATATCGTTACATATTTCTAATTTATGCTCATAGTAATTATTCTAAACAAAAAACCATCAATTGATGAAGTCAGTGTTCTAAAAATCGGCCTAGGCAGCGTCTAGGCGCTCGGCAATGGTGTTCCAATCCGATTCAGGCCAAACCGTTCAGAAAATCGGGGAGGATTTAGGCAATCGCTAGGCGCTTTAGGCAGCTCCAGCGGCTCTAGGCAGCAGTCTGCCATCAAACAACCCACAGCGATTTGCTTTGCTTACTATAAAGCTCAAAACAATGTACACAAGTGGTTTAGATACTGACTCATTGGGTCAGATTTCAAGCTTAATGAAAGCCAAAATCAACCAAAAGCAGAAAAATCAAAGCCAAATCACCATTAGCAGGCTGAGTTGCAGACCTTCGTGAGGAAGAAGAAGGCTCTTAACTCCTTCATTTTTTTTCTAAGAGACAATGTCGTCTAGGTAGTTAGTTAAGTGAAACATATTTGGGGAAAAAATGAAGCGTGTTTGGTGTTTATGTGCCATTAAATCCCTAATTCCTAGAATACTATTACTTTATAATTACAAGAAAAAAATTAAAAATGAAAATTATTCCTAGAATCCTAATACCACGAAATCACAAATAAAATAGATTTGTTAAAAAAAAATTATTCAAAAACTCATAATATTTAGTATGCACTATATTTTGTAATTAAATATACGTAACATATATTCTTTTTAGTTCTATATTTCTTAGATGAGTTATATATGGTTTTTAGTATAATGCTATGTTTATACCATACTTGACCAATTCCGAAACTACTGAGCACCGGTCAACGTTATACCGTCAAGGACCCAGAAGAGTTTCCCTTAAACCAAGAGGCCAATCATAGCGCGACACGTGTTGACATCAGAAGCCAATCATAGTGCGACACATGTCAACATCAGAAGCCAATCACAACACGATACGTGTCAATGTCAGAATGAAACTAGAAACTCTATTTTATAAATAAAGATCATTCTCTCACAATATTTCCTAATGTCATTTGTACTAAATCATTCACTTGTACTCACTAAAGGAGAGCTTGAACCTATGTACTTGTGTAAACCCTTCACAATTAATGAGAACTCCTATACTTTGTGGACGTAGCCAATCTGGGTGAACCACGTACATCTTGTGTTTGCTTCCCTGTCCCTATCCATTTACATACTTATCCACACTAGTGACCGGAGCAATCTAGCGAAGGTCACAAACTTAACACTTTCTGTTGTACCAAAGTCCTCACTGATTTTGTGCATCAACATTTGGCGCCGTTTGTGGGAACGACACTTATTCCCACTCTCTTTAGCTTTGTTAAGCTGGTTTCCACCATTCGTACACTCTCTTTTGACTAGGCATCCCTCTCCAACATGGGGAGCGAAGGAAGCCGCAGCACACAGAATGACACCTCTCTTGCACCTAGTGCGAAGCAACGAAAGAAAGAAGGAAAAAGGGTTGCTCTTCAAGCTAAAGTCGATGAGCTAGAAGCTCAGAACAACAAGATAGCAAGGAAGAATGAGGTCCTCCAGGAGCAGTAGGAGAAGCTCTTTGAGACACTCCACGAAACTAGGCATACACAAACATGTGAGCTCGTTACTCCTGTGGACATCAATCATCACTTGGGTGCCCCCCAACACAGAGGGTCACCTTCCTTCGACATGGGTATCCCTGATGAGGAGCAAGCTAATCATCAAAACATTGATCAACATGAGACTTCTCTCAACCTAGCTGCTTTGACCCGAAGCAGGAAAAGTGGAGGAAGACACATTCTTGCAGAAGGGTTGGAAGGATCGAAAGCCGTTTATCGTGACTGCCGAGACTTCCTAAAGCAACGTCGAGAGAATCCCCTCCACTTATGCTCGAAGATCAATGACCCAAGGGTTTCTGAAAGACTCGGTCCCTTCCCACGACCCAGGCCAGCTGCTAATCTAGGGAAGGAACGACAGGTCCCAGAGGAACATGAAGGTACAGGGGACTCTGAGGTATTCTGACAAACTCGCCCTAGAAGTCAATACGGCGAGTCCAAGGAAAAATCACACGTCCTTACTCAAACTTTCCTACTTCCAAGAGGCGATGGAGACTTACGAAAGAAAATCCCAGTGGTACATGACTCCACTCAAGACCCCCTTGTCCTACAGCTCCTTGAGGAAGTAAACAAGTTGAAGGCCGAACGTCAGGCCGAGATACCTGATTGGAACCAACCCAGGCCTGGCCCTCTCATAAGGAGGATCCTCGACACCCCCCTTTAAGCGAAAACAAAACAAAAGCTTGGTTTACAACTCTATACTGGAAGGGAGGACCTAATTGAACACCTTAACCTCTTTGAGTCCACCATGGCATATCAGATGCATACCGATAAAGAGTGATGTCTTCTCTTCCCCTCCACCCTCTCTGGCGGAGCTCTAAACTGGTATTGCCATCTTCCACCTAAGATAGTAGACTCATTTGAGGAGCTGAGAAAACTGTTTGTCTCTCAACACATCTTCCAGATCGATCGCTTGCATTCTGCAGATGACTTGTACACTATTCGCTAGAAGCCGGACCAGTCACTACGAGAGTATGCTGGTCGTTTCAACCATGAGTATTCTTGCTGCGCTGAGGCAGATGACAAGACCACCTTCAAGGCCTTCACGGCAGGTCTACGTGATTGTTTCTTTAAGTACATGATCAATGCCAACACTTGGAAGACTTACTCTGAGGTGATGGCACATGCTTACAACCATGCATCCGCCGAGGCAAGGACATATCAAGGGAAACCCCCCACAACCACCCCTTATCAGCAAGTAGGGAGTGGAATCCAGATCCAACCAAATGAGAAGACATCGACCTTCCAAACGGCAACGGTGCCTCCCCATGCCTTACTTAATACTTTGCCAAGTCAATAGACATATCAATCTCAGGGTAAAAGGAAAGATTTCCATCCTCACCAGTCTCATTTTAGTAAAAGGAGTAAGGGACACTACCGCGATAACCAAGGGTATCGCCGTGATAATCCTTGACCCCAGGCAGTCAACATAGTTGGTCAAGCACGTGTCAGGACAGCCCCTACCCCGAGGTATGAGGCATACACACCTTTGAACGCCACATGTGTGGCCATTTACCCCAGCATAGCACACTTGATACCGAAGCCAAAGCCGAGGCACTCGGATTACAAGCCCACGAAGAACATGGGCACGTTTTGCTGCTACCACGAGCATAACGGCCATGACGGCAAGAAATGTATCACCCTTCGTGATCATATTGAAGCTTTGGCACGTGAAGGAAAAATTGATTAATTCCTCCTTCACCCTCCAAAGGGTAACCGTAACCAACGCCAGGTAAATGTGATATATTCCATAAGTGGTGGCACACCCATATCTAAATCTTCCAACAGGGCCATGAAAAATAGTGAACGAGCTTTAAGGTCTGGTCACCAAGTGTTTCACGTGGAAGACATCAGGGGAGGTAAGTATCAAAAGCCTAACTGGGATGTAATATGTTTCTACCCTGAGGTAGAAAGAGGTATTATCTACCCTCACAACGACCCACTGATCGTGGAAGCTCACATAGCCAACTTTGAAGTACGACGAATCCTGGTAGGCACGGGGGCTTTGGTAAATATCATGTTTGCTGAAGCTTTCAGGGCACTTAATGTAGCTGAACACTTGCTCGACCGCTCGATTTCCCGTCTGATAAGCTTCTCTAGTGATATTGTGCAACCTTTGGGGAGCATACACTTACCTTTCACCATTGGTACAGGCCCTTACACAGCTACCATTACCACTAACTTCCTGGTGGTTGATTGCCCAACGACATACAATGTCATCTTCGGACGTACAGGCATCAATGATCTCAAGGCCATGGTATCCACACATATATTGATGAAATTTCCAACCCCCTATGGCAATGGTTACATCAGAGGAGATCAACTTAGTGCACGATCATGTTACAACATTTCAGTCAATCAACAACACCTGCCTGTGCCCAAGGAAACCCTTTCTATACATGACCAAGTCATAAAGACCAGCCCAGACGAAGCCAACTTGGATCTTCACAGTGGCAACAATCAACCCGACGATCCTCGAGATGACTCTTTCACCCAGCAAGCACAACCCGCTGAAGAGTTGGAAAATGTCTCTATCTCAAAAGATTATCCGGATCGCATGGTGAAGATTGGTACCACCTTGTCACCACCCATTCGGTTGGCATTGATCTATTTTTTGCAAGAGAACACTGAGGTCTTCGCCTGGTCATACGAGGACATGCCAGGCATCTCTTCCGATATAATCTGTCATCGCTTAAGTTATGACCCCAAGACCAAGCCAGTGAGACAAAAACGAAGATCTTATGACGCTGAACGGTACATCGCAATGAAGGCAGAAGTTGAAAAACTCAAAAGCATAGGCTTCGTTTGCGAAGTCAATTATCCAACATGGGTAGCAAATGTTGTCCTTGTTAAGAAGAATCCGACCAAGGAAAGTCTCCTACTCCAAAAAGTCTTGCGGAGAATGTGTGTCGATTACATCGACCTAAACAAAGGATGCCCGAAGGATAGCTTTCCTCTTCCTCTCATAGACAAACTTATAAACTCTACGGCAGGGTGTGAACTTCTGAGCTTTATGAATGCTTACTCAGGATACAACCAAATCCTCATGAACCCTCCGGACCAAGAACACACAGCCTTCACTACTGACAAGGGACTATATTGCTATAAAGTCATGCCCTTTGGCCTAAAGAATGCAGGAACAACTTATCAGAGACTGGTCAATTCAATGTTTGCCGAACAGATTGGGAAGAGCATGGAAGTTTACGTTGATAATATGCTAGTCAAGAGCAAACATGCTGACCAACACATCACCAACCTATCTGAAACTTTCACCATTCTAAAGAGGTATCAAATGAGGTTGAACCCCAACAAATGTGCCTTTAGCGTAGGCTTTGGCAAATTCTTAGGCTTCATGATAAGCCAACGAGGCATTGAGGCTAATCCCGAGAAGATCAAAGCAATCCTCGACATGAAGGAACCGGTAACTTCAAAAGACATCCAGAGCCTTACTGGCAAAGTGGCAGCCTTAACTAGGTTCATCTCTAAGGCCACCGACAGATGTGCTCATTTCTTCAAAGCACTTAAGGGAAGTAAGAAGTACATTACATGGACTGATGAATATGCTGAGGCATTCAAGAACCTCAAAGACTATATGAGTAAAGCCCATTTGCTCTCCAAACCTGAGGTTGGTGACACTCTCATTATCTATCTGTCGGTATCGGCTTCAGCAGTAAGTTCCGTTCTCATTCGAAAGGATGGTAATGTCGAACAGCCTGTCTACTACGCTAGCAAGGCCTTACAAGATGCGGAGACACGATACTCCAACATTGAGAAATTGGCTCTAGCATTGGTCATGTCTGCTCGAAAACTTCGCCCTTACTTCTAAGCACACTTCATCATCGTGCTTACCAATCATCCTCTTCGACAGATACTTCAAAGTCCTGACACTTCCGGGCAAATGATCAAATGGGCGATAACATTGGGTGAGTTTGACATCTCCTACCAACCAAAGCCAGCTGAGAAGGGCCAAGCAGTGGCAGACTTCATCGTCGACTTCACATATCATGTTGACATTGTTTCTACGCCTAAAGAAGCGGTTTCATTACCCTCGGAAGCTTAGAAAATATAACCAACAGCCCTAGCATGGAGTCTATATGTTGATGGCTCGTCCAACCAACAGGGTTGTGGAGCAGGACTAGTCCTTACGACTCTTGACAAAGTGGCGATGGAGTATGCTCTTCATTTCAAATTCAAGGCGTCGAACAATGAGGCCGAATATGAAGCTCTCCTAGCAGGCTTACATTTGGCCAAACACCTTGGGGTTAAACACATTGATATCTTCAGTGACACCCAATTGGTGGTTAACCAGGTCACCAACAACTTTGACGCTAAGGATAACTCCATGACAGCATATCTGGCACAAACACAATTGTTGCTTAAGCACTTCCACTACCAAATCACCCAAATTCCTCAAGCAGCAAACAGTCATGCAGATGCTTTGGCTCACCTCGCCTCAGCGGTGGAAGACAAGATTGGGAGAAAAATTCAGGTTGAATTGTTGGCAGCACCAAACACCATAGTTGCGGAAGTGTGCAACCTACAATAGGGGGATAGTTGGATTACCCCGATTTATAAATTCCTTACTCATGACACCCTTCCAAATGACAAAGTCCAAGCTAAGCAGATTCGATACAAGGCTACTCGTTACTTGATCATTAATAACCAACTCTACAAGCGGGGTTATAACCTACCATACCTAAGATGCCTTACGCCCGCAGAGGCGGAAACTGTCATTCGGGAAATACATGAAGAAGTCTGCGGAGATCATGCTGGATCTCGATCCCTAGCACACAAGGCTTTTCGCCAAGGATATTACTGGCCAACACTCCACCAAGATGCTATCAGAATATCTCGCTCATGTGATAAATGTCAATGCTACGCAACTATTCCTCACTCCCCTCTCGAGCCGCTCACTCCTATGATCAGCCCTTGGCCCTTCGCCCAATGGGGACTTGATTTAATCGGCCCAATGCCTGCAGGGAAGGGCAAGGTTTGCTATGCAATCGTTGCAGTTGACTACTTCACAAAGTGGGTCGAAGTAGAACCCTTGGCAACCATTACTGAGGCAAAAATATAAGACTTCATATGGAAGAACATCCTTTGTAGATTCGGCATTCCTAATGTGATAGTCATTGACAACGGGCGACAGTTTGACAACAATAAGTTCATGATGTTCTGCTCTAAGTTCAACATCAACTTATGTTTTGCCTCCCCAGCTCATCCCTAGTCTAATGGACAAGTTGAAGCCATCAACAAAATAATCAAGCGAACTTTGAAAACCAGCTTGGACAAGGCTAAAGGTTGTTGGCCAGAATTTGTACCCCAAGTTTTTTGGTTATACCGCACTTCGTATCGGACATCAACAGGAGAAACCCCATTCTTACTTACTTTTGGTACAGAGGCAGTTGTCCCAGTTGAGCTTGAGCAAGCAACGTTCCGAGTCCAGAACTACGTGCAAAGTGAAAATGACAAACAACTTACCCTCAACTTAGATCTAGTCGAGGAACTATGAAACCAGGCTTACTTGAGGAATGTCGTCTACAAGCAGCGCATCTCCAACTACTATGACTCAAGGGTCAAACCTCGTTCTTTCAAAGTGGGGGACCGGGTATTGAAGAAAAGATTACTCTGCGACAGAGTCCCGAGTGAAAGAACACTTAGTCCAAATTGGGATGGACCGTTTGAAGTTGTTGGCAGCAGTCGCCCTGGCTCCTACAAGCTTAGAAGCTCCGATGGCAAGACCTTTGGCCATCCATGGAACGCTGATCACTTGAAGTACTATTACAAGTAAACTCACATTGTACAAGTGTTAAGCTTCAATCGTTCGGCATCCTATGTAACGAAAACTATTTGGCATGAATTCAATAAATAGGTGATTTAGACAACTCGGTCATAATCTTCTTATATTCCTAGTAATGAAAAACTCGGGTTCAAAGCTTCAACATGAATGCTTCCAACATGAAACAAAGTCTAAGTATATGTCAACAAGGCTATACAAATAAACAAACAACTTCACATTATATTCGTTCAATCATACACTCCAACACATTCATACATAAGCCAACTGTGCTTTGAAAGGGTTCAACATACAATGTGTCATTTGACACTTGCTACAATGTGCCTAGACACCTTGCCCTTATTCTCACCAACCAGGTGATGAAATGTAAAAAAGGAACTCATCTTCATGCCACCAACCAGGTGATGAAATGTACAACCCGTACTCTAATATCATTTGGCAACTTGCCACTCATGCCACCAACCAGGTGAAGAAGGAACTCACCTTCATGCCACCAACCAAGTGATGAAATGTACAACCCGTACTCTCATTCATGCCACCAACCAGGTGATGAAATGTACAACCAGTACTCTAATATCATTTGGCAACTTGCCATTCATGCCACCAACCAGGTGATGAAATGTATAACTTGTACTCATCTTCATGCTACCAACCAGGTGATGAAATGTACAACCCGTACTCTCATTCATGCACTAACTAGGTGATGAAATGTACAACCCGTACTCTAATATCATTTGGCAACTTGCCATTCATGCCACCAACCAGGTGAAGAAGGAACTCATCCTCGTGTCACCAATTAGGTGATGAAAGGTGATGAAGGAACTCACCTTTGTACCACCAACCAAGTGATGAAAGAAACTCACCATTCATTCCACCTACCAGAAGATGAATGGTATAACTTGTACATGTGAACTCCTAGCATTCACAAATAATCAAAAACCCTCAAGCTTGATAACTCAACTAGGGGAGCACTTATGCCCAACAAGAGTTATAGTCACCAACAAAGTCTTATTACAAGCCAACAACAACTTCAGTGCATAGCATACGAAGATCAAGCTATTTAGCCCTCTTGCATCTGCTTCAGACATTTCCCTTCTGTAACAATGCAAACACTACAACTCGTAGAAAGCTTCACACACTCTTAATCAAGACAGTGTGAAGCAAAACCAATTTATGGTGCCAACAAGAACTTCATCAAAGGAGTTCAACCAAAATTCTCAAAAGCTTCACACACTCGTGATCAAGACAGTGTGAAGCAAAACCAATTTATGGTGCCAACAAGAGATTCATCAATGGAGGGTAACCATAATTCTCAAAAGCTTCACACACTCTTGATCAAGACAATGTGAAGAAAAACCAATTTATGGTGCCAACAAGAGCTTCATCAATGGAAGACAATAGAGGGTAACCACAATTCTCAAAAGCTTCATACACTCTTGATCAAGACAGTGTGAAGCAAAACCAATTTATGGTGCCAACAAGAGCTTTATCAATGGAGGGCAACCACAATTCCCAAAAGCTTCACACACTCTTGATCAAGACAGTGTAAAGCAAAACCAATTTATGGTGCCAACAAGAGCTTCATCAAGAAAGGGTAACCACAATTCTCAAAAGCTTCACACACACTTGATCAAGACAATGTGAAGAAAAACCAATTTATGGTGCCAACAAGAGCTTCATCAATGGAGGGCAACCACAATTCTCAAAAGCTTCACACACTCTTGATCAAGACAGTGTGAAGCAAAACCAATTTATGGTGCCAACAAGAACTTCATCAATAGAGGGCAACCACAATTCTCAAAAGCTTCACACGCTCTTGATCAAGACAGTGTGAAGCAAAATCAATTCATGGTACCCATAAAAGCTTCAACACAAAGCTTCACCAACAAAAGCTTCATCAATGAAGGACAACTACAAATTCTCAAAAGCTTCACACTATCTTGATCAAGATAGTGTGAAACAAAATCAATTCATGGTACCCAATAAAAGCTTCAACTCCAAAGCGTCACCTACAAAGCTTCAACTCCAAAGCTTCACCTACAAAAGCTTCAACACAAAAGCTTCACCCACAAAAGCTTCAACACAAAAGCTTCACTAACAAAAGCTTCATCAATGGAGGACAACTACAAATTCTCAAAAGCTTCACACTATCTTGATCAAGATAGTGTGAAGCAAAACCAATTCATGGTACCTAGCCAAAGCTTCAACTCCAAAGCTTCACCTACAAAAGCTTCAACACAAAAGCTTCACCCACAAAAGCTTCAACACAAAAGCTTCACCCCCAAAAGCTTCACCCACAAAAGCTTGACCCATAGAAGCTTGACCCACAAAAACTTGACCCACAAAAGCTTGACCCACAAAAGCTTGACCCACAAAAGCTTGACCTACAAAAGCTTGACCCACAAAAGCTTGACCCACAAAAGCTTCACCTACAAAAGCTTCACCCACAAAAGCTTAACCCACAAAAGCTTGACCCATAAAAGCTTCACCTATAAAAGCTTGACCCACAAAAACTTCACCCACAAAAGCTTGACCCACAAAAGCTTGACCCACAAAAGCTTCGCCAACAAAAGCTTCAACATAAAAGCTTCACCTACAAAAGCTTCACACTATCTTGATGAAGATAGTGTGAAGCAAAATCAATTCATAGTGCCAAACAAAGCTTCAACCTCAAAGCTTCACCTACAAAGCTTAATATATATATATATATATATATATATATATATATTTTTTTTTTCTTCAGAAATTCGAAATTTCGGAAAAAAAAATTCGAAACTTCTAAAATTAAAAAAAAAAAAAAAATCTAAAATTCAAAAATTCAAAAAAAAAAAAAAATTGCCTAGGCCTCCTCTTCTTTGGGCCTAACAACTTTCATAACAAATATATATGAAGGAGGAGTTTTGGGCTACCACTTAGAAAGAAAATGCCTCATTCGTCAACTCCCTCGACCGGAGACTTGGGGAACTCGTACCATATGCTACTGCACCTTGATGCTCAGAAGTCTCACGACCACTTAGTGACTTGGATTTTTCAAGTCTCCAACCGAGAAGTTTTCCTCACTCTGGAAATTAAGGGAGCACTACCTCAACATACATGCTTCACTCTCAAAGCTTCAACATACAAGCTTCAACAAAAGAAAAAATTCAAAAAACTTAGTGAAGAAGGCCTTGGTGTATTTAACACAATACGTTGAAATGAAGCAAAGCTTGTTATTGATATCTCCGATAAGTTACAAATATGTACATATACATGAATCAAAATAAACAAACAAGAGGGAGCCTTAACAAAGGTTGCTCATGAAAAGTCTCAGCAGTCGGCAGAGCCCCAGAAAGAGTCGGTGATCGGATCATATTTATATATATTTTTACTTCGAATTCACTCGTCTTTTCTTAGTTAGTTCCTTATATTATTGAGCTATTTACTTTGTTTTTGCGTATTATAGGATTTGTCTAGCAAAGAAAATAAAAATAGAACAAGTGAAATTTTAAGTAATAAATTCGTCAAAACTGCCTGTGTAGATCAGCTGACTTTGGGAGCAAATTGCGAACAGCTCAGAATGAATTAGAGAATGAGCCTTATATGCTTGGAAAGCTACAGATGTCTATTTTCTAGAACATTTCGCGGATTGTTAATATCATTTTTCTAGAAGAAGTTATGGGCATTTGAGTAAGGGAAGGTCTAGCTGACGACAACTTGCAGATTGGAATTGAAAGCAGACAAAGATGACAAAGAAGAGCATAAAGCATAAAATCATGATGAATAATCATGATGAATGATTAAGCCTGCCCTTTGGTTTTGTCTGAAAGGCAACAAATACAGCAAAGCATTGGCAATAGAAGAAAAGTAAAATAAAGAAATAAAAAAGGGGACGGGAGATAGGAGAGAGTCTGTTAGAGGAAGTGGACAGCAGCTGGGAAAGAAAGAAAAATATAAAATGAAAGAGGTAGTGCGGGACTGAGTGCGGACATAAAGAAAAGAAGAAGAGAGGGGCAGTGCATGGACACGATATAAAGGAGCAGCATAGACTTGCGGGGGGAAGGAGAAAGAGAAGGGGGAACAGCTGCCTTGCGGCAGCAGAAACCGAGGGGGAGCAGAATAAAAAGCTGCCCTTGGAAGCGTGAGAAAGGAGGAGGAAAAGAATAGCTGCCTGGCAGCTAGTGATAGAAGCAGCAGAAACCGAGAGGGAGAGATAAGTCAGAGGGACGCGGAACCAAGGGGGAGAAAAACAGAAGCAGAAAGCTGCTTGGCAGCGTGAGGCTCGCAGGGGTTCAAAGGCACGGACAGACAGAGCACTGAAGCACTCTCCTCTTTCGGTTAAATCTTTCCAAACTTATATTTTATTTTTGTTTTAATAACGTGTAACTAAATTTATTCTGGCTAGAGGTTAATTCAAAGCCATGAATATATTTGTAATATGAATTGATTACCTTCAGTTGTGATTTCTGAGTTGTGATTTAATTTGCTTAACTGCTTGATTGATAACTTATTTTTGTATGTCGATTAAGAATGCATACTTAATTTACATGCATGAATTTGATGCTAGAATATAAGTGAATTTCACCTAATCGTTATGAACTTATATTCACAAGTAGTGAAGGTTGTTATCCACAATCGTGTTAAGTGAGTTCTAGGCTGGATTAACATGCGTATTCCATAGTTATGAATGCCTAGTCAATGTTTATGATTTCCGTTGAACTTAATGATCTTTGTTGAATGTCTCTATCATGCGTATTCCATAGTTAGGGACTTTGATGAGGAATAATTTGGTTGTAATGCGTATTCCATTCAATCCAATGAATCTAGGGAAATCTAATTATAGTTAATTTAAGCGGACCTAATTAACTTGGAACATTGTCATTCACAATTTATTGAAAGAACAACTGAAAATCAATTTAGGTTGCATATGTGTCATGTGTGGAGAAGAACCCTCTAGCTAGTTCGTCACCTATCCTTTCACCTTAATTCATGCTTTTGTCAATTCTGTAATTTATTTAAGTTTAATTTACTTCTCGTCAAAACCAAACCCCCCCCATTATTAAATTATATTATTTAGTTAGTTTTCATTGTTGTTAGTCTTTTAATTCAATTTCCGTCCATTTCAGTTCCTAGTGTCTAAATTGATTGTTTTCATTATGTTGAGTCATTCTAAGTGTGTTTCGAGTTATTAGAGTTTTTAGCCTAGTTTTGTGTTCTTGAGTCTTGTTTAATATTTTTAAATTAATTTAGAATAGATTAGCAATCCCTCCTAATCCCCGGCCTAGAACGATACCCTACTTACATCTATACTACAATTGTCAAAAAGAGGTTTAATTTGTGTGTCAAGTAATTTTCACATCAGTCGGCACCGGAAGGTGATCATTCAGAGCCTCAGTACTGGGCAGAACCTCAGAAGGAAGAGGCATCGAAGGTTGATCATTTGGAGTTTCATTATGCGGTACAGCTCCAGAAGACGAAGGCAATAAATGCCTTTGGAACAAACCCACAAACCTCTGATGATCAAGTAAAATCTGACCATCAGATTCTTGCAGCTAGTCAAGCTTCCTCTTCATATTTGTAGCATAGTCATGTGCGAGCTTGTGCAACTGCTTATTCTCATGCTTGAGCCCTCTGATCTCATGTTTGAGACTTATCATTTCATGCTTGAGCCTTCTGATCTCCTGTTTGGGCCATATTAGACATAGAACCTGCACATTGAACACTAAGAGCCAGAGAATCCTTAATAGCCAACTAATTAGACTGTTTGGAAAGTAGTCTGTTATCTTTATGAGTGAGAAGGTTCCTGGCCACCACCACAACGGTCATATCATTCTTCATCACAGAGTCCCCAACGGTAAGAGGACCAATAGTGGATAAGAAGGATAGGCGCCATATGTTGTCTTGAGAAGGCATGGCTGCCTCTTCACTAAAGTTCAAGTCAAAACGACGATCGGATGGGCCAGACATTCTCAGAAATGATAAAGGAGAAATGAGGTGCAATAAATCTCTTAAGTACAAAAATAAGGGGGAAATTCCTACAAGCAATAGCTTTCTGAATGTACTTATTACACACAATTGGTGCCCTTATAAAAGAAAAGGTAACAGGGCCGTTGGTTCAAAAATCGAAGAGGCACCACTCTTCGGAGTTCGAAGAGGCACCACTCTCCATACGCAACATCAGCTCCTCGGGTACCACAGATAACTTTGCCAAAGATCTCTGACAAAGTTTAGACACATAAATTTTGAAGGTCTAGCTACCCTACTATTACCCACAAGGGTAAAGGAACAGCACCACTGCTTGATAACTAGAAAGTCCCAATGTGTGCCAACCTCCGTGCTCTGTGGCAAGGCAAACTAGCAAAAATGCCCAACCTTTACTCACATTCGAGAAAACACTCCCAACAAGATTACTTGCTCAAAAATCGAAGAGGCACCGCTTTCCGAATCTCGAGAGCCAGACTCCCAACAGGATTACGTGCTCAAAAATCAAAGAGGCACCACCCTCCGAATCTCAAGAGCCAGACTCCCAACAGGATTACTTTCTAAAAAATCTAAGAGACATTGCTCTCCGAATCTCAAGAGTCAGACTCCTAACAAGATTGCTTTCTCAAAAATCGAAAAGATACTGCTCTCCGAATCTCAAGAGTCAGACTCCTAACATGATTGCTCTCTCAAAAATCGAAGAGGCACCATTATCTGAATCTCGAGAGCCAGATCCCTGACAGGATTGCTTGTTCGAAAACCGAAGAGGCACCGCTCTCTGAACTTCGAGAGCCAGATTTCTTTTGATAAAGCTTGTCTGCAATCTTTACACGTAACATCAGCTTTCCAGATACCACAGACCACTCTTTCAAAGTGCTCTGACAAAGTTAAAACACGTGAAGCTTGCAGCTCCCACTACATTGCTATGACCAAGAAGGGTAAATGAATAGCACTACTATTTGTTGTTAGGGAGACTCCTATATATGTCGACCTCCATCCTCCACAGCCAGGCAGACCTGTAAATAAAAAAAAATGCTCAACTTTTCTTCACACCTGAAAGGGCATTCTCAACAGAGTCTCTCGAAATACTCAGCTTCTTTTCCTCCCGATAATACCTCTGCAAACAAGCCACACCAGAGCAAGCGTATCTTATATCATCAGGGTTAAAAGCAAGAGTATCCCATATCATGCTTTTTCCCTATCTTTTCCTTTAGCCTTGTTCTTACTTGCAAGACAAGGAGAAAGAGAGCAATCAATCAGCACTTGGAATCAAGCTTCCAGTCAGGAACAGACTGCTTGAAACCCCTTGCCTGATTACTTACCTGGCATTGCTCTCGAGTACTTATCTTCAACATTTTATGCTTCCAGAGAAGATACCACATCTGCCTGAGGAATAGATGGGGCAAGTGAGAAGGATAAAAAGAAGCATGTGGAGACACGCGTAACAGAACACGTGCCGATACATCCACTACTTTGTCAACAATAAAAGTATCCCATATCATCAGGGTCGAACGTATTCTAGATTTGATGGACTTGTTTTGACCCTCAAATTCTTGAGTCGGCCTTATACTCTAGAGGAAACCAGAAAACCCTCCAGCCCAGTTCAAGAATAAGCCTGTGGAAAGTTACTTCTTCAAAAGCAAAAGTATCTCATATCATCTCTTCTCCATTTGCTTCTCCTTATCCTTGTTGCTGTTTACGACATAAGGAGAAGGAGAACAATCAACCGGAAGCCGAAGTCGAACCTCCGATCCAGGTTGCTTGCTTGGAAGTCTGATTGCTTACCTTGTCTGATACCTCATTCGGCAAATCTCCTAGCTCGGCGACTTGGGGGACTCCTACTATAGGGGTTTGTATCGCACTTAACCAAGCCCGAAACTACAAGTAAGCTTCAAGTGAAATTGATACATTACCTTGTGCATCTTCATCGATTAAAGATACCACCCTTGGATGGAGGAAAAGTACTTCCAGAGAAAATGCCACATCTACATATAAGACAGATAAGGCAAGTGAAAATGATACCACACTTCGATACTTAGAAGTTTCGTGATTACTCAATGGCTTGGATCTTGCAAGTCCCCAATCGAGGAGCTTCCCTCACTCGGGAACTTAGGGGAGCACTGTTTATACCACACTTGACCAATCCCGAAACTATTGAGCACCGGTCAACGTTATACCGTCAAGGACCCAGAAGAGTTTCCCTTAAACCAAGAGGCCAATCATAGCGCGACACGTGTTGACATCAGAAGCCAATCATAGCGCGACACATGTCAACATCAGAAGCCAATCACAACACGACACGTGTCAATGTCAGAATGAAACTAGAAACTCTCTTTTATAAATAAAGATCATTCTCTCACAATATTTCCTAATGTCATTTGTACTAAATCATTCACTTGTACTCACTAAAGGAGAGCTTGAACCTATGTACTTGTGTAAACCCTTCACAGTTAATGAGAACTCCTATACTCCGTGGACGTAGCCAATCTGGGTAAACCACGTACATCTTGTGTTTGCTTCCCTGTCCCTATCCATTTACATACTTTCCACACTAGTGACCGGAGCAATCTAGCGAATGTCACAAACTTAACATTTCTGTTGTACCAAAGTCCTCACTGATTTTGTGCATCAACATGCTATAACTTAACTTTTATGCAAAATATATTATTTTTTTAAATATAAGTGTGCACTTATTTATTTTATATACAATAAATTTCCTTAAACCGCCTAGTCCGCCTAGACCCTGCTTAAGCGCCTATGTGTTAGACCTCAGCTCGCTGCCCGACTAGCGCTTATTGTGTGTGTGTATATATATATATATATATATATATATATAAACTAACCAACACATGGATGAAGAACCATGGATGAAGAAGCTAAAACTATATATATATATATATAAACATAACAAATTAACAACACCTATAATCTATTATGAATTTAAATTTTCAATCCAATACACATCAATTTTAAATTTCAATAAGTGGAGGCGTGGAGCAGCTAGTGGTGGTTTGGGGATCAGCCAGGTGGGTTTAGTGGAAAAAGGGAATATGATTTGAGAATTATCCAATTTGAGAAGGTGAATGCAAAATAGATTGAGTAGATAACTCGAGTAGGAGGAAAGAGAATAGACTCTCTATTTTTTTCTTTCTAATTAAATAGGGTCTGCTTCACATGGCTTAATAAGAATACTTACTTTTAAATATTTTCTTTTAAATGGTTGGCTCAAAGCGATATCGTTTTGTCCAAGTTTAAAAAAAAAAATAGAATAGTCTTCTTCTCCTTCGTTAATCATCTGTAGAACCTACAGTCGCCTGTTCGCTGTTGCACTTTTCTCCTCCACCACATGCTCAAGGTCCTCGGAAGTCCTCACAGCCACTTATTTGGACTTTCGGATAGTCCCGAAACCACCCGGGTCCCTTAATGCATCAGCCACTACGTGTTACACTCTTTTATTTATATATTTATATTTTTACACAATTGATAATGAAGAGAAATCAAACTTAGGACCTCAAATACAAAGATCAATGTGCTCAATTGCTTGCTTGCGCGTGACAGTTTTATTTTGGTTTATACTGGACGAAATCGAACCTTTTATACATTGCGATTATAACCCATTACTTCATGCTCCTTTACTATTTGGGCTAACCTTAAGCGCGTTAATCATACGCTTTCGATTACCGTCCACATTGGCTATCCAAAATAAACAAGCTAAGATTACCTCCTTTTTTTTTTTTTATAACAAACGATATTATCTACACAAACGAAAAAGAGGTGGGCTTAGCCTCACGATGAGCTAACAATAATGTGGTTCAAATTCGCCTTTGGGGAAAATCGAACCTAAGACCTTTCACTTACGAGTAAAAATAAATATCACTAGATCGTAGTATTAAATGGTAAGTTAAGATTACCTTGAATACACTTTTCAATTATTGACCAACTGTCTTATCATAAAATTTGAACAGAAATTTCCTCTAGAAAAGTAGAGACTAAAGATCGTAATACATCACTTTAGTCCCTGAGATTGATAATCAATAGAAATGGTCCCTTAGATTGTCCACCATCCATTATTTTGGTCATTCCATTAAAAACTCTGTTAAGTGTCCCGAAGCTTTTGGCCGGAAATTTGGGCAATTTTCAAAGCTTCGTAACTCAATCGTTTCTTAATCAAATTAGACCCATACTATATCAAAATAAAGATAGAAAAGTGTACAAAAAGATTATACCTATTTGGTAGCCCAATGGTTGCCAGAGATGCCCGAAAAATAGCCTAAAAGGTGACTGGTCCGCGGGAAAACTGGAAAACTCGCCAGAAACTAGGTAAACTTTAAATGTTCATAACTTCTTCAATACTCAACAAAATCGAGTGATTCAAAAATAAAAATCATACTTCTCAACGAGACCAAGAGAATTGTATCTTTATCAATGGCTAATTCACCATGGTTTGGCCGAAAAACCGCTCGAAAGTGGCTAACTTGAGACCAAAACAACAATTTCGAGCCGTTTTTCAGCCAAACCACGGTGCGTTAGTTGTCAAGAAAGGTACCATTATGTTTGTCACATTGAAAAGTATGATTTTCATTTTTGAATCACTTCATTTTGTTGAGTATTGAAGAAGTTATGAACATTTAAAATTTACCCAGTTTCTGGAGAGTTTTCCTGTTTTCCCGCGGACCAGTCACATTTGAGGCTATTTTCTGGCTATCTCCGGCAACCATTGGGCTTCCAAATAGGTATAATCTTGTTCTATACTTTCTTATCTTCATTTTAATATATTATGGGTCGAATTTAGTTAAGAAACGATTGAGTTACAAAGCTTTGAAAATTGCCCAAACTTTTGGCCAAGAGCTCTGGGACACTTAACAAAGTTTTTTTTTACGGAATGACCAAAATAATGGATGGTGGGCAATCTCAAGGACCATTTCTATTGATTTTCAATCTTAGGGACCAAAGTGATGTGTTATGCAAATTTCAAGGACAATTTTGGCTAAAAAGCCAAAAAATAAAGCACTTAAGTCTCTTGACAAAAAAAAAATAGGAAAACTAACGAAAAGTCCAAAAAAAACTTCCCTTATAATGAAATGCCATTTTTAAAGGTATAGTGAATAGTACCAGAGAAATGTATAAATGTGGTTTTTCGTTAAAAGTGAACAGTATCGGGAGTGTTTCGTTAAAACTCCAAAAAAAAAAAACACTTAAGCCTTTGGCCGAATCGGATTAATAGTCCCCGTGGTGATAGGGTCTTCGGAGGATTGCCATGTGGTAAAAAAATTAGGATTTAAACCCTTGTGGTGAAGATTATTAGCAAAATTAACCCAAAAAACAAACTTGTGTTAAACTCAGTTAAGTATAAGGATAAAAATGTCCAACCACTCTTTATTTCTGCTAGCCTTCTCTTCCTCTATTTGTGTCTGCGTAATTATACCTCCACAGTGCAATGCAAGGCCATGATCGGATCAACACGTGTCTCATTGGGAGCTGAACTACCACAACTAGTTTCCGGAATGCTGTCTCGTTTACCAAACCCTCAACCTTCTTCATCTCTAAAGGTATCCTTATGTGCTTCACCTCCCATTGTTTCTTCACCCAAGATAAGCGAGCTTCATGAGCTTCCTAGAATCGGACTAGATTGAGAACCAACAAATCCCAGTTCATCAGCTGCCAAACTAACAAATAATAAATTAGATGGCAAGAAGAATGAAGCACAAATTGTTCCAACATCCACCCCCCATCATATATATGTCCCGTGCTAGAGCAATTTAGTTCTAACTTCTAAGAAGGAAACATCAACTGGTGAGGAAAAATACTGAAAAACGCACGCTAACCTTGAATCAGACTAGATTGAGAGGCAACTTCAAAAACATTTGATACTGGTTTGAGGTTTGATAGGGAAATTGGCATCAATGGAGGTGAAGCAACTTCTTCAGCCTTGCCTGGAACTTGAGGAGACTCCAAATGTCTGGCTACATGCAATGCCATTGCTCTTTGATTACTTGAAGGTATGGAGAAGCTTCGGGGAACTATCAAAGGTGGAATTGGAAGTGGAGATGCTGCATTTGATCTGATCGTGGCCTTGCATTGCACCATGGAGGTATAATTTCACAGACACAGAGAGAGGAACAGAAGGCTAGCAGAAATAAAGGGTGTGGTTGGACATTTTTATCCTTATACTTAACCGAGTTTAGCAGAAGTTTGTTTTTTGGGTTAATTTTGCTAATAATCTTCATCACAAGGGTTTAAATCCTAATTTTTTTACCACATAGGCAATCCTCCAAATACCCTATCACCACGGGGACTATTAATCCGATTTGGCCTATGCCTTTTTAGGCAAAAACTCCGCACACTTGGATGATGGTTGAGTTATGGATAGTACGTACATCAGATTCAGTAAAGAATAGAAAAATAATTGAATTCTTCTTGTCATTTGAGTAAAAGTAAAACGAGTCGCCTCTCCTACAGTTGAAAAGTAAGTGTCCGCTAGTACCATTTAGAGAGACATGCATATATATGGGTAACGTAAGAAAAATCAAATTTGAAAATCAAATGATATATTATCAATTTATCAATAGAAAATAAGTATGTTAATGAATACTTAATTAATAATCTAATCATCAGTACATTATTTGGTTTACAACATTTGATTTAAACATTTGATATCTTTGGAGAACTTTCGTGAAAATGGCTTGAGTTCAGTTTATTTTAATAAAAAAAACCATGCCATAACTTTATTTATTAAAAAAGACTTAAATTTTAATAAAAATGACAATAAAAAAAACTTAAATTTCAATGAAAAAGACATAATTTTAATATTAAAAAAATTTGACGTGCAGATGTACGAGTCCTCAAAAAAACAGTTTATGAAACTTTCTACACTGTTTATGAAACTTAAAACACTATTTATGAAACTTACTACACTGTTTATAAAAACTTAATACACTGTTTATGAAACTTACTATACTGTTATGACACTTACTACACTGTTTATAAAACTTAACGGTACTACACTGTTTATGATGTTTATGAAATTTAACGGTGCTACACTATTTATGAAACTTAACTGTATTCTTCTCTCTCCTCTTCTTGAATTTTCTTGGCACATTCTCACCTTCCAAACAAATTTTCTTCGATACTCATCAAATTTTCTCTGTATCTCTTTAATTTCTTAACTTTCTATACCAATTACTTAATTTTCTTCTATTGTCCACCCATATGTGGCTTCCTCTTCTCCTCTACCTTCTTAACTTTCGACGTCATGTGTTATTATGTAAGTGGTGGAAAATTTTATTTTTTAACATAAGAATCTCACCACTTGTATAGAGACGTGGTGTATCACTTCGTGTTCTGGGCACATTGAAAAATCTCTCGTCATCTTGACTACTATTGGAAAACAATACCACAAAAATAAAACTGGGAAAATGTAATTCAATTTGAAGCCTTTCTCTTATTCTAAGCTAAAAATAAATAATAATAATAATAATAATAATAATATCTTAATGATAGTTGACAATGGAGAGAAAACACATTGGAAATGGGGGGTGGGGTGAGGTGTATGTGCGCCAGCGCATGTGGTGTTTTTTATGTTTTATTTATTTATTATTATTATTATTTTGTCTCTTATCATTAAATAAAATTAGAGGAAAACTAATGAAAAGGGTTTGAAAACTTTGAGTTTTAACAATAAGGACAAAATAAAGAGTAAAATGACCAGGATTGACTTTTTAGTGTAAATATGTGATTTTTCGTTAAAATGAACAGTATGAGGAGCTTTTCGTTAAAGTTCCCTAAAATTAGTGGATAATTTTTTATTAAAATGCAAAAATTTGAAACTCTTTTCATTAGTTTTCTTCTGAAATGTACAACTGCCAAAACGAAGAATCCGATGGCAAAGTCGCCAATTCAGCTTTTGATTACGGTTATTAGGGTTTGTAGAGGTTTAAGGTTCAAATTGAAGAAACCCTCCCTCCTTCCTTTCTCTGATAAAGACCAACTCCGGATCCCTATCTCAAACCTGCAAGTAGCTCAGATAGAGAGGGGAACAATGGCGGGGAAAGATATAGAGAGGAAAGGGGAGCCGAAGCCCAATATTTTCAATTGATAATTTTTTATTTCAATTACAACTCGGATCGCACAAGCTCCATGTGAGCCTTTAATACATCTTTTCAGATCAACTAATACCACATGTCACTACTTAACTACTAATCACCCACTTAAGGACTAACCCTGATATTACTTCTACTAAGTGACTTAACCTATCACTTATTATATTCATATCATTACCCCTCCCTTGGAGAACAACCTTGTCCTCAAGGTTTAAAAAACAAAGTTGGGAAATCTGGCAATGAATTCATCATAGTCCTCCCAGGTAGCTTCCTTGTCCGACAACCCTCCCACAACACCAAGACTTGGACTCCCGCAACATCACCCTTCTTGTATATACGCCTCTGCAGCACCTCTTGTGGTTTCTTCACTTCCAAACCAGCCGTGACTTGCTCTGGTAAAGCAGCCATAGGAATGATCTGAGAACCCACCTTTTTCTTCAAACAACTCACATGGAAAACATGATGTATTTTGGTGCCCTCAGGAAGCTTGAGTTTGTAAGCCACCTTGCCCATTCTTTCCACCACTTCAAATGGTCCATAGAACTTAGGATGTAACTTGTGGAAGGTATGGGAATTTAATGACTGCAGCTGATAAGGTATCAACCGCAAGAACACCCAATCTCCCACTGTAAACTCCCTCTCTGTGCGATGTTTATCAGCCTGATTCTTCATTTGGGTTTGAGCCCACACCAGATTGGATTTCAGCAATGCAAGCATCTGATCTCGTTCCAATAAAGCTTGCTCCACAACTTCCAGTTTAGCCGTGCCCCGTTCATAGGTGATAACAAGTGGAGGAGGAGTACCATACACAATCTAAAATGGAGTGAGCTTGGCAGATGTATGGTATGAGGTATTATAACTCCATTCGGCCCACGGAAGCCAATTCACCCACTTCTTTGGTTGATGATAGGAGCATATTTATGCGACTTAGTATGTTTGTTTTCGTGCATTTATGTTCTTAGTTCTTAGTTATGTTAGTAGTTTAAGCCATTTTTGTGTGTTTGTAGGTTCTATGGGCCAAGGATGCAAGAAGATGCATTTTGGAGCACTTTGGAGCATTTTTGGGCCAAGATTGGATGGTGCAAACATGGAGACATGAGGATGGACGAATTTGATGATTCAATGGGCTAGAAATCTACATGTGTGTGTGCAAAGTGTTGGCCTACAACTTCAAACATCATAGCTGCCATGTGATGGCAGAAAATGTGTTTATTGCTAGCTAAATGGATGAAGAACATGCATGTGCAAGTATAAACACCACATGGGCAGCAAGAAGGAAAGAAAACAGCAACACACACACCACATGGGCAGCAAGGAATCAGAAATTAAAGCATGGAAGAGTGGGAAGTGATGATGACAACACAAACACACACACACGGCAATGGAATGGAGTTGGCAGATTTCTACAACTTTGATCAGCTGACTTTGGGAGCAAATTACGAACAGCTCAGAATGAATTAGAGAATGAGC
Source organism: Malus domestica (assembly GCF_042453785.1). Classification (NCBI taxonomy): domain Eukaryota; kingdom Viridiplantae; phylum Streptophyta; class Magnoliopsida; order Rosales; family Rosaceae; genus Malus; species Malus domestica. Next base: position 7,549,832 of record NC_091666.1, read on the forward strand.
CTTATATGCTTGGAAAGCTACAGATGTCTATTTTCTAGAACATTTCGCGGATTGTTAATATCATTTTTCTAGAAGAAGTTATAGGCATTTGAGTAAGGGAAGGTCTAGCTGACGACAACTTGCAGATTGGAATTGAAAGCAAACAAAAGAAAAGAAATAAAACAAGGGGAGTGAATGGACAGCAGAAAAGCAAGGAAATTGGACCACTATGAAGTGGATTTCTTGTTGGTCTCCCACTTATAGCTTTGGGTGGCTTTGGCATGATTATTTCTAGGTGGAAAGAGCACAAAGACAGCACACACACACAAGGCAAAAAGCTGGCAGCATCTTCCTTCATTGCCGTGGGTTTTTTTTCCCTTGTCCATTACCTTGCAATTGCTTGACATTTCCAACCTCTATATAAGCACCATTCAGCCTTCAAGGATGACACACAGCCATTCATACACATTTCCATTAGTTCCAAGGCTTGCAAAGAAGGAGGAGTGCTTGGAGTTGTGCTAGCCATTCCATTGGAGTTGTTGGAGCATTCTAGGTGTCTTCTACTTTGTTTCTCTATGTTTAATATCAATTGTTTTTGTTTAATTGCAAGTATGAGGAACTAAACCCTTACTTAGCTAGGGTGAAGTTCGAAGCCATGAACATGTTTGAGATATGAATTGATTTCTTCCAATTGTGATTTAATAAGTTGTGAATGCAATTCAATTAACTACTTTCTTCAAAACTAATTCTTGTATGTTGATTAAGGATGCATACTTAGTTTTCATGCATGAATTTGATGCTAGGATATAAATGAGTTTCACCTAATCGTTACAAGTTTATATTCATTGGTAGTGAAGGTTGCTAGTCACAATCGCGTTAATTGAATTCTTGGCAAACGTATCATGCATTCATAGTTACGAATGCCTCGTTAACACTTATGATTTTCATAGAACGTAATGATCTTTAATTGTATCTCTATTATGCATTCATGTAGAGGACTTTTGGAGAATAATTTGGATTGTCGTATGCATTCATCCAATTCAATAAATCAAGGAAAATCTGAGAATTAATTAGTGCATCACGGTTAATCTGGGGTGTTGAGTTTCATAATCTATTGAAAAGCAATTGGAAATCAATTCATGTACAAGTGTGTCATGTGTGAAGAATGGATCTCTAGCTAATCCATCAACCATCTATTTAGTTTTACTTTTTGTTGTTATCTCAATCTCATCCAAACCAATACCTCCCATTTACTTTCTTGTATCGAAGTGTGTTTAAGTTTGTTTAGTTTGTGCCTTAAAGTGTTTTGAACTCTTTGAGTCTAGTTTAGTGTTTTAAAACCTACTTTTGTGTTTTTAAGTTTCTTCTTATATTCTTGAGTCTTATATTTGTTGATTAGCATCCCTAGTTAATCCCCGGTCTAGAACGATCCCTACTTGCATCATTACTACAATTGTCATCAATAGGGTTTAATTTGTGTGTCAAGTAATTCTCACATCAGTTGATATCCCACAAAACACCTCAAGTATGTTTCTAAGCACCTGTTTATGACTTCGGTTTGCCCATCACTTTGGGGATGATATCCAGAACTCATGCTCAATTTAGAGCCCTGCAACTTGAAGAATTCTTGCCAAAATTGACTGAGGAACACGGAGTCTCGATCACTGACTATATTAGAGGGCATGCCATGAAGCTTAAACACATGTTCCACAAATAGGTGGGCTCCACTAGCTGCAGTGTATGGATGAGAGAGTGCAATGAAGTGAGAAAACTTAGACAACTTGTTAACCACCACCATTATCACAGTCTTGCCCTTGCAGTTCGGTAACCCGACAATGAAATCCATGCTGATGCTAGTCCATATTTTCTCTGGAATGGGGAGAGGTTGAAGTAAACCCGGTGGAGCTATTGTTTCGTATTTATTTTGTTGGCAAACAACACATTCTGACACAAATGCCTTAATATCTTGCTTCATGCCCTGCCAGTAAAAACACCGTTTGAGTCTTTGGTAGGTTTTAAGCACCCCTTGATGTCCGGCAGTGGGCGTGCAATGATGTTCCTCCAGCACCTTGAACTTCCAACCCGAAGTAGGACTAAGAACAATGCGTCCTTTGTACTTCAAGAATCCATTATCCCAGTGAAAATGGCTAAACTTAGAACTGGCACCCGTCAAAGGGTCGGCCAAAAAGTGAGCCACTTCCTGTGATTTATTCTTAATCCAAGGATCAAGCTCCAACTCTCTTCTTAATTCATCTAACCACCCAAAATAGGGATAGGTGATAGCCCTGCATTCCAACATTTTAATTGACACTTCCACAGGTACATCTGAGCTATCCTTGTGCGTGAAAATTTTTGATAAGGCATCAGCCACCACATTTTCCTTGCCGTGTTTGTACTGAATCTCGTAGTCATAACCAAGCAACTTGGAAACCCACTTTTGCTGGAAAGCAGTGTTGGCTCTATGATGCAGAAAATATTTAAGGCTGTTGTGATCAGTCTTAATGATGAAGTGTCTACCCTGCAGGTAGTTCTGCCACTTTTTAATTGCATATACTATAGCAATGAGCTCCCTCTCGTAGGTCGAAAGGGCTTGGTTCTTTGGTCCCAAGGCTTGGCTAGCGAAAGCCACATGTCTCCTTTCTTGTTGCAACACAGCGCCTATCCCGTTTCCTGAAGCATCACAGTCCAACTCAAATGTCTTCGAAAAATCAGGAAGGGCCAAGACCTGTGGTGATGCCATGACTGTTTTTAAGTGCTCAAAAGCCTCATTAGCTGAAGGTGACCATACAAAGCTGCCTTTCTTAGTGAGTTGGTATAAAGGCTGGCAAATCCTTCCGTATCCTGGCACAAACTTGCGATAATAGCCAGTTAACCTCAAGAACCCTCTTAACTGTTTCACAGTAGTAGGAACGGGCCACTCAAGTATAGTATGAAGCTTGGTAGGGTCTGCAGATACTCCTTCCCGTGAGACAATGTGGCCCAAGTATTCCACAGTGCTCTGACCAAAAGCACACTTCTTTTTCTTCACATATAATTGATTCCGTTGCAAAACAGCAAAGGTCTCTTGCAAATGAAGCAAATGATCCTCCCATGTCGTGCTATAGATTAAAATATCATCGAAGAAAACCAAGATAAACCTCCTGAGGAAAGGCTTAAAAAGATCATTCATGAGGTTTTGGAAGGTAGCAGGGGCATTGGTTAGGCCGAAAGGCATAACCAGAAATTCATAGTGGCATGCATGAGTGCGAAATGCTGTTTTCTCTATATCTAATGGGTGCATACGAATTTGATGATAGCCAGACCTTAAATCCAGCTTAGTAAAATATTGTGCCCCAAATAATTCATCCAGCAGGTTATCAATTAGTGGAATGGGATACCGATCTTTCACAGTAATGGCGTTCAATTCCCTGTAATCCATGCACATCCTCCAGGTACCCTCTTTCTTCCTTACTAAAAGAACTGGAAATGAAAAAGGGCTGTGACTAGGCCTGATGAATCCGGCATCCAAGAGTTCTTGCACTGCTTTCTCGATTTCAAATTTTTGAACCGGTCCATAGTGATAGGGTCTTATGTTAGGAGGTTTTGCACCAGGAATCAATGGGATTTGATGATCATGGTCGCGAGGGGGTGGTAAGGCAGTAGGCACCGCAAAGACTGCCTCAAATTGGCCCAAAACCTCATGCAGTTGCTGTAACTGAAAATGAGTAAGGTCAGATGCTTCTAATTTGTCCTGAGCCATGGAATACAATAACACCCCCAGATTGGAGTCATACGATTCCTTATCAAGTTGATGCACAGAAATCTCTTGCACTAAAGGCGTATGAGGAATACTGTGATGCAACCGATATGTGTATCCCCCTTTGCTGAATTCCATAGTCAAGTAGTGAAAATCCCAGGGCACATGACTGATAGTGGATAACCAATGGACCCCCAAACCATGTCACAACCTCCAAGAGGCAAAGAGAATAGCTCAATGGAACAGTTATAACCTCCCAAGGACAGAGGGACATCCTTAAAACAACCACTGCCCTTAATTGTTCCACCATTAGCAATCATCACTTCAAAGGCAGGAGTGCCAGCAGCCACCCAACCCCATTTCTTGGCTAATCGAAAGTCTAAGAAATTGTGAGTACTGCCAGAATCAAACAAAATGCGCACTGTTTGGTTTCGCACAAGACCCTCCACTTTCATTGTTTGCACAGATCGATTGGCAGGGGTGCCATATAATGCACATTCACTCAACTCCATGTGCAACAGTTCTGGAATTACCGCAGTGTCGCCCTGGTCAGCCCCTAACTCATCATCCATAACATCCAACATCAACAGTTGTTTATGGGGGCATTTGTGATCACGACTCCATTTCTCTGTACAGAACCAACATTCACCTCGTTCCTTCTTGCGCTGAACCTCAGCCGGTGTGAGTGTCTTATAAGGAATTGGAATGTGGCGAAGTGGAGGTGTAGGAAGTTGGGGTAGTAAGGTAGGTGGTGGTTTCAAAGTATTAGCAGCTCGAGGGAAGGAGGATTTCAGGGCATTCACTTTAGCATTAACTTGAAGAGCAATAGAAATTGCATCATGCACCGTAGAGGGGCGCAACAACTTAACATCATACTGTAATTCACGCTTTAACCCTCCTAAGAAACAGCTTTTGAGCAGGGTAGGACCAACATCACTAGATCGAGTGGCAAGCTTACGGAAATCAAGAATGTAATCCTTCAAAGTTCCTGATTGGCGAAGTTTGAAAAGAGACTCCATGCTATCTTCAAATTCAGGAGGACCGAACTTCTGACAAAAGGCGGTGGTGAACTCTGACCAAGAGGGTGTGGATTGCAAACATTGGCGCCAGCGAAACCACTGTAATGGTTCACCATCCAAGTGGAAGGAAACTGTAACCACCTTCAGATGCTCAGGAATGGCGTAGTAGGAAAAGTATTGGTCAGCCTTATAGATCCAAGCCAGAGGATCGTTGCCCTCACTGAAACGAGGAAAATCCAGGCGAGGTTGCCAAGGAGGACGAGAAGTCAAGTCGCCACACTCACCACCATCACGACGGGGAGGGCGAGGGGTCGCAATACTCCGAAGATCCACATCATCATGGAAGAGCGGTGAAGGATGAACAGAAAAAGCGGCGGGCGACTTCGGATCTTAAGTTTGGCCACCTCCACCAGTAAAAACTTGTTCACGGCGAAATTGCTCGAAGAAGGCTTGAAGTTTCAGATCCCACGACGCCGTTAAGGAAGCATTGTTGGAGGAAATAGCCGCCTGAAGCATCTGAGGCAAATCAGCGAGAGTAGCTTCCACGGCATCCATGCGAGAGTCCATGGCGGCGTACTTGGAATTGGCAGTGTGGCGGGGCATACAAGAGGGAAAACCAGGATCGGAAGGCTGATACCAATGATAAACCAGGATCGGAAGGCTGATACAAGAGGGAAAATCAGATTACTCGTGGCGAAGAACGGCTCCGAATACGAACCCACTTTCACAGACGACCACGATGAAGAATCCGAAGAGCTCCAAGACTGGAACGATTGGAATGCAGAACCAAAAGAAGAAGAAGAGGGCTTAGACTTGTTGTGCTTGTTCTGCGACTCCAGGTACAGCTCGTGCGACGACCTCTTCGACCACTGCACTTCGACCCACTGTTTTGACTTTCAGGCCGTTCGGAAAGCGCTGGGTCTGAATTTCTACGGCTCCTTCAAGCTCATTAACTTCGTTCACTCTCAGGTCAGTCATTGAGCTGACAGACAAACAAAGGGAATGAAAATAAAAATTGAATTTTTTTGAGATAGAATGTTGTAATTGGATTGGATTAGCGTTGTTTGAATGCTTCTTTCGCTTTCGGGTTTGACTTGTTTGAGTAAGTGAAGTTTGAAGAATTCGGTTTTTCCGGGTAGTATCTTTGGCTGCAATGCTAAGAAGTCGAAAATGGAAGTTTGATTGTTTATCTAATGTGAAATCATTTTCATTGTTTTGGTTGGCGTTAGGATATGAATGAAAAATGGGTTAAAAAGAGCAATCTTTGAATCCTTACGCTCGGCAAAACACGAAATGCCCAAGTCAACTTGTAGTAGTTGTCTGCATTTGTATTGATGTATGAAATGAATTCTTGGTCCTTTAAAAAGTTTATTCATTTTTCCTTTGCTTGTTGGTATTTGGTGTGCCTTTTTTGTTTTTTCGGTTGTTGGGATTTTGAATGTTAATGTGCAGAGCTAAGTGTTTCATTCATCCTGTAATTTTGAAGTTTATATCTTTCGTATTTTCTGCTGATTCTATTTGTTTCCAGGTTGCGGAAAACAGATGTCGGAGTTGCGGGCTGACTTGTCAGTCCAACCAAGATCTACAGAATCATTTGCATGAAACAGTCAATTTCAAAGACATTACACCTGGATGGGATAGTGATGAGTATATAAAACCTTTCTAGCAAGACGATTCGGTCTTGTATACTAGCTGTGGCAAAGATGAAGAAGGTGAAGATGACTACGCTGCATCAGTTAACAAGGACGAACTTATAAGTGATTTGAGGCAGTTTTAACGAAAGAATCCCACCACTCGTGTAGAGAAGTGGTGTATCACTCTATGTTCCGAGCACATTAAGTGGTGTATCACTCTATGTTCCGAGCACATTGAAAAATCTCTCATCATCTTGACTACTGTTAGGAAACAAAACCACAAAAATAAAATTAGGAAAATGTAATTCAATTTGAAGTATTTCTCTTATTCCAAGCAACAAATAAATAATAATAATAATGTCTTAATGATAGTTGACAATGGGGAGAAAACAAAGTGGAAATGGGGGTGGGGTGTATGCGCACCAACGTGTTTTTTATGTATTTTTTTGTTATTATTTTGTTCCTTATCTTAAATAAAGTTAAATGATGGTTTTTTTTTATTAAAATGCAAAGATTTGAAGTCATTTTCATTAATATTCCTCGAGAGCTTTATATATAGAGACAAAAAATTTCATTATATTTCAAAGAACTACACTAGTTTTTAAACATTTCAAGGAGAAACAAAAATATAAAAACAACTAAAGCCCAGTCCAAAAACATGGAAACAATGTTTTAAAATGCCAGCCATATTGTTAAGGCTTTAGGTTATTAATAGAACCCAACCTTAACAACTCCAACAAAATTAATATGTGTCATAAGCTCAACCCATCTATTTATGCATAATTAGTTTTGAAACTATATGTAGAATCAATTTGTATCACTTATTACTAGAATCAGTTCAACCCGTCATAGACCATTTTTGCAAAATCAGTTCAACCTGTCTTTGGTCATTTTTGCAGAATCAGTTCAACCATTTCTCCACCATTTTTGCAAGATTAGTTCAACTCGTCTTTGACCATTGTTGCAGAATCAGTTCAACCCGTCATCGACATTTTTGCACAATCAGTTCAATCAGTCTTCGACCACTTTTGCAGAATCAGTTCAACTTGTTCTCAATCATTTTTGCAGAATCAGTTTAATCAGTCTTCGACTATTTTTGCAGAACAGTTCAGTCATCAACCATTTTTGCATAATCAATTCAACCCGTCTTCGACCATTTTTGTAGAATCAGTTAAACCCGTCATCGACCATTATTGCATCACTTTTGCAGAATCAGTTCAACCAGTTCATGACCATTTTGGCAGAATCAGTTCAACCCGTCATCGACTATTTTTGCAAAATCAGTTATACCCGTCATCGACCATTTTTGCAGAATTTGTTCAAACTGTCATTGACCCTTTTTTTGCAGAATCAGTTTAACCCGTCTTCGACATTTTTTTTACAGAATTAGTTTCAAATATATGTAGAATTAGTTGTCTGTAATTTTTTAATAGAATCATTTTGTATAATTTTAGTAAAATGGTTTGTATATTTTCAACAAAACTACATGCAGTCCAATCTTTCTTTGACCATTTTTGCAAAATCAGTTTGTATATTTTCAACAAAACTACATATATGCCGTTGGTCCAACTCGTCATTGATCAAACTATACATTTTCTACCCAAAAAAACTACAGACTTACGCTACAAACTAAAAATGAGCTGCTGCAATTTATTCTGACTTAAAATGAAAAGAAAAAGAAAAAAAAACTACAAACTTTTGTCTTCGGTAATTTTCTTTCAAATTTCTCTACACTTCTTTAGTTAATGGTAATTTCAAACAAATCTACTTTCATGAAATGAAAACTATTTATTTGAAAATTAAATATCTTGAAACGGACGCACTATTCTCTAAATTCAATCAGACAAAGCATTTCTTTTTTTTGTTGAGTAAATTGTAATAATGGTCCCTCAATTTTAATCAAATTGGAACAATGATCTTTCAACTAAAAATCCATTACCATTGATCCCTCAACTCATCAAAATGTGTAGCTATGATCATTTTCATCAACTTCGTTAAAATTTTGTCAAAATAAGTTATGTTGGAAGGACCATTGCTACAATTGAGGTCCCTCAACTCATCAAAACATATAGGTATGGTCATTTTCGTCAACGTCGTTGAAATTTTATCAAAATGAGTTATGTTGGAAGGACCATTGTTACAATTGGGTTAAAATTGGAGGATCATTTCTCCAGTGAGATCAAAGTTGAGGGACCAATGGTAATGAATTTTTAGTTGATGGACCATAGTTGCATGTTTTGATGAGTTGAGGGACCAATGATAGTGAATGTTTAGTTGAGGGACCATTGCTCAAATTGAGTCAAAGTTAAGAGATTATTGTTACAATTTACTCTTTTTTGTTTATCTCTAAAAAAAACACAAAAAAAAAAAAAAAAAAAAGAAGAAAAGAAAAAAAGAAGAAGAATGCAATACAAGACAAAGGAATGATGAAGCAGCAGAAGTAATAGCAAAGGGTGGTTGCTGCTGCTGCTGCGCATGTCCCATAAAAAGAAGCTGCAGCAGTCAAACCATAAATTCCTCAACACCATCAGGTTATTAACGTTTTCTGAAAAATTATGAATTGTGGTTTGCCAAAGTATAAATGTTTGAAAAATATTTGCTGGTGCCAAAACGTAGGAGTAGCCTAGCAGATGAAGGAGAATTGGCCTATGTGTGAAAAGTACATATAAATGAAACATTTATAGGTTTTTCCAAGGATATCCATGCACAAAGCAGAACGATATGCTCTTTTGGTTCTTAATTTGTTGCCCATATTGCTTTTACAGTTTGCTGGATACTGAGGACGGTTTACTTCTTACAGTTGAACTTTTTGAAAGCTCAAGTAAGAAAACTGAAGAGAGCTGATAACTGTCATACTACAACAATATTGCTAGTTGGAATTCCTAATGTTGGAAAGTTAGCCCTTGCCAACTCTTTGCATCGAGTTGGGAGGATTAGCGCAGCAGGTACCACTTTAAATCATAATCATTCAATTTTCTTTTCTGGGAGTGTTTAGCTGGAAATAATCACAAACAATTCACTTTTGTTTATTATGTATCAGTTGAAGTCGAATAAATTCTATATTTTATTGGACATTGGTTGTTTTGTAGAGAAGGGAAAGTTGAAGTGTGCTACAGTAAGTCCACATCCTGGTGAGACAAAAAATGCAGCTTGAAGGTTTGTAGACTTGTGTCTTTTAACCGGACAATATTTCTGAAAGAGAGAAAGAAAGAGAATGGAGCACCAGATGAGATACAAGTGTTTGGGTTAATATTTGAACATTGAGTTGCAAGTGTGAGGAAGTCTATAGATGCAAATTAAAAGAAGACTTGCCTGATGCCCAGCACCAAGCCCAGAGATAAATTGGCGCCTTCCCATTAATGCATAGATAATGTGTCTATGATTTAAATGTTAAGTGATGGAGACTAACTCACAATCAGCCAAAAAATATTTTTTAGTGGCAATACAAGTAAAATGATGATGAGTCCCTACCCTCCAAATGCTTTCGGGCAAGAGCAAGGTCACAACAGTCGGGCTAATTGGTCTATAAAAGGAGGAAGAGGCCCCATAGACAATGACACTCAACCAATCAAATAAACAAGCATACAAACTCTGCTTTCAAGCCAGATTTGTATCCAAAAGCTGTAATCAGCCCAGATCTCAGATCTTTTTAGCAACAAGCTATCTCTTGTTTATATCTCCTTAGAAAGCCTATCTTTCTCTAGTTTAAAAGCTATGCTACCTCCCTTAGTGGTGTAGTATCGATTCCCTCGTGTAAACTTGTTTACCATTCATCCCTTTCCAGCATACAAACCTCTGTAAACTCAAAGAGAACTGGCTGCAAGAGGTTCAACCTTAATAGACAAGGTGAAATCTTGCCCGACTTCCTTGTGTTTGTACTAACATTTCTAGATCTATTACGTAATGCATTCTCCAGTATGTATTCAAGTCATATTCACTTGTTTTCCTACTTTAAGAGTCTCATTTGCATCTGGATCTAGTTAGTTTAATGGATATGTTATCATTAAAATCAATTAAGAACCAAGCAAACGACTAAATGACTTAAAGGGGATCTGGACTCCCTTTATTCGAACATACAAGACTTTGAACCAAAAGTCCTTCGTCACAAGGCAAGAAAAAGAACTTAATGTGGACCCATCCATGACAATCCTTTGATAACAAGAAGTTCGAGTAACTTGGGGTGCAAGTAATCGACTAAAACACACTTGTTCTACATCTGTTATACTGAGATAGCAATGGCACGCCTAGCACTTAGTTAGTTTTGATTGCGATCCTCAAGGCCTACACCAAAGGCTCGACAAAGGCACCTTTCAGAAACTTTATCCTCTTCTTGTAGCACATCAACAAGCAAGAGCTCGACTGCACATCCAAAGTGTCAATCTTTTGGGGAGTTGTGCTGAGGTGCCGATGACCTTTCCCCACGGAAATCTTTGCATACCTACATAGTTTTGGCACGCCCGGTGGGATATTCATAGTCTTGTATGCCAAGAACAAGAAGGAAGGACAAAACCTTGAGGTGGAACACAGAATACAGGCCACCCCACTGTTTACCAAAACTAAGCATGACAAATCACCAGAGGATTTTCCTTCCCTCCAAAGACCATCTATTCTAAAACGCCTGAGCTCATCTGAGAAGTCAAGAGGGAAGGTGACCAATGAAGACTTGCAAGCCACTATGATGCAAGTATTGAAAATTATGGAGAGTATCACTCTGGAGACTAGAGGAGTAGTAAACAAACTCTATTCTTTAACATGAAGTCTGCAAAGAAGATTAGATCTAGAGTTCTCTACTCCAAAAAATGGTTATGCCAGGGAAATCATGAGGGAAGAGAGCCCTGAGAAAGAACCAGTTATTCCTCTGTAGAAAAGGCGAGCCTACCAAGGCAGACAAGCCTCCTCTTTACAGGTCCTCAACCATTGGCCAGTAAGGAAGGAGATGCCAAATGGAGGAAGCCCGAACCAAGGAAGGAGATTTTCTCAGGCAATGATCGCAGCCCGAAGTGGGAAGCCCCACATACCCCAAACAACAATGCGACTAACCAGCAGCTCATAGATAAGTTAGCTGAGTTAAGAAGGATGGTGGCCCAGAATGCTCAACCCCAAGCTCACCCACTGTTTAGGATCACCTACCAAAAACTATACCTGGAGTACATTGATGAGCAAAATCCGTTTCCACTCAACTTTAAGATGCCCGCATTTCCCACTTTTAGTGGGGAAGATGGCAATATATCTTCTAGAGATCACATCTTCATGTTCTCTAACCATTGCGTGACATTTGAGGACAATCCTAATTATAAGTTAAGATTGTTTGGGAACTCATTGGTTGGCCTAACATCTCAATGGTATTCTCTGTTACCCCCCAATTCCATTGCTAACTTGGGGCAAATGGAGATGGCCTTCCATGAACAGTTATATAGGATGGAGCACGAGATGTCTATCAGTGACCTGGTGTAGGTGAAGCAATACGAACATGAGTCCACATAAGACTTTATGATGAGGTTCAGAAGGACAATGATGAGGTGCTGATGCGAAAATTATCTTAACACACAAATTTAACCCTCTTTTGACAATTTTAGTACAAGTATAAGTAGGGATCGTTTTGGACCGGGGATTAGGAGGGCTTGCTAATAACCTCTAAACTGACTCAAAAACATAAAACTAAATTTAAAAACACTTAACAGGACTCACAAGACTCAAAGCAAACTTAAAATACTCAAAATAGCTTAAAACAACCAAATAAACTTAAACTGGACACTAGGAATGACTTTGGACGAAAATTGACTCTTACTTGAATCAAAACACTTAAGAACACAAACAAAAACAGATTGAAACACTTTGAAACAAGAAACTAAAAGGGGGGTTTTGATTTGGATGAAGTTGAAACAAACAAACAAGTATGAAAAATTAGACAAATTGTAAAACAAATGTGAGAAATAATATGATGGATGGGATAGCTGGAGGTTTTTTCTCCACACATGACATGTATGCAAATAACTCGATTTCCAGTTACTACTTCATTGAATTATGAATGACAATGCCCTAAATTAACCGTGACATCACTAGTTAACTCTCAGATTTTCCTTGTTTTATTGGATTGGATGACATCATTCGACAACCCAAAACATTCTTCAAAAGTTCCCTATATGACATCATAATAGAGATACAATCAAAGATCATTATGTTTAATGAAAATCATAAGCATTGACAAAGCACTTGCAACTATGACATCATGTCACTTATGATAGGAATTGAACTTAATGCGATCGTTTATAAGCAACCTTCACTACATGTGAATATAAGTTTGTAACGATTATGTGAAACTTCCTTATATTCTAGCAACGGATTTATGCATGCCAATTAAGTATCGACCCTTAATTAACAAATACAAATAAGTTATCAATCAAATAGTTAAGCCAATTGCATTCACGATTCAAGAGTTCATAACTGGAATTTATCAAATTATATTGCACACATAGTCATTGCTTTGAAATCACCCCTAGCCAAGAGGGGTTTAGCCACTCATATTTACAACAAAACAAAAGGAAATGAATTTAAACATTAGAAACAAAAGAAAGAAAACACCTAAACACTCAAACGATCCAAGTTGGACAGCAAGCACGTCCAAGCACTTTCCTTCCCTTCCTTTGCTACGGCACAAGGTGTTGGTGAGTGTTTGAAGGTTTGTTTGTATGGAGGAATGAATGTGAAGATGAATTGATGTGTTTGGATGAAGGTTGTATTGAAATGGGGATGAATGATCAAGCAAAAACTATGGTTGCCACACACATTTCCTTTTATAGAGGAAGTGCACGGCAAGGAAGGTGAATTGGTGGTGTGTGCAATGATTCAAGGGTGAAAATGAAGTAATGATGCAAAGCATGAGGGGTAAAATGGAGTGGTGTTGCAGCAATAAGTGTAAGGAGTGGTGTTGAAATGATTCAAAGGTGAAAGTGAAGTGATGATGCAAAGCATGGGGGATAAAATGGAGTGGTGTTGCAGCTAGGGAACATGAATGATTGTGCACATGGTATAGAAAGGAAAGGAAGATGGAATGGTGCAGAAATGAGTCAAAGGTGCAGCAAATGTCATGATGCATGGCATGGGATTCCAAAGGCGGTGGATGGTGCATCATGAGTGCATGTAGTGGAGGTAAAAGTTGTATGAAATCTGATGGGTGAAGGGAACAAGGAGTGTGCAGCAATTGAGTGTAATGATTCAATGTATTGATGCATGAAATACGAAATAATGAAGGAGACAAGGGTGGTGCACGACAATGAAGTGTAATGAGTGTAATGGTGCATGAAATGAGTGAGAGAAATCTGGTGCATGAAGGGGATAAGGGTGATTATGCATGGCATGGGTGGAAAGGTGAGTAAGTGGTGAATCAATGAGTGCAAGGAGGTGAAAGGATATTGTGCACGTGGTAGACAAAGGAAAGGAAGTGGAATGATGCAACAAATTAGTCAATGGAGGGAACATGGATGATGATGCACGGCATAGGAATCCAAAGGGAGTGCAATGGTGGTGCACGACAATGATGGAAAGGTGAATGGTGGAGTGACACCTTTTTGTGGCTGAGCTTTTTGTCCTTTTTACATTAATTCTTGTTTCTCTTTAACACATTCCTAGCCTCTTTAGTCTTCAATTTCGTCCATCCACCTTGCTCCATGCATGTGCTATTCATTCCAAGCCCAAAACTGCTCCAAAATGCACCAAAATACATCTTATTGCTTTATAAGGCCTATGGATCTACAAACACACGAAAATAGCTTAAAATACATAATTAACTAAGAAATAACAACATAAATGCATGAGAACAAGCTAACTCAGTCGCATAAATATGCTCCTATCAAATTCCTTCACACTTAACTTTTGCTAGTCCTCGAGCAAAACAAAACAAATGAAACAAACAAAACACAACCTAGATCTTCCAATATTTGCCTCAGGGATTTTTAATGAAACATGACATGTTAAAAATCATCATTCCCACAGATTTTGGTCATCTTTACACTTGAGCACATACTTAATCACAATCACCACTTACTAGTTCACAATTAACCAATTAAAACAATGTTTTGAATGTAGTAACATGCCTTAGAGAATTTGCTCAATTCCTTACAAGATACTCTCTATTTTCAAACACATTTTCTGACTACACACCATACACTAGTATATGTGAGAAGATTGATTTAAACATGAAAGACTAGGACTCACATATGTTATAACAAAGAAAGCAATTTTCTGGAGTTATTAAGCATGTTTAGATATGATCTCATGAATGGAATGCTACTACTTAGATGCGAGAACCAGTGACACCATATGCTCATACCAATTTCGAACTCCACAAATTGAAGCACACAACACTCAAGATTGAAGTCAAGGGTTGTAACAGGGCTTGGGGGTAATGGCTAACAAAGAAAGGATAGGGATAACAAACGTTCTTAAAGCGATAGCAAGCAAAGCAATGAAATAGACACTTGGAAATCACTTTAGAATGCAGAATCAACTTTTAAATGCAAGGGAAAGATTCATGCAACACTTAGGGCCGAATTCAATGTTTTGAACCCTTTCTTTAACAAACAACACTTTAGAGCTCTTTTTCATACTTTTTTTGAATTCTTTTTATTTTTTTATTTTTTATTTTATTTTTCTACCCGTGCCTTATTAAGGACATTGGCGCACACACACACACACACACACACACAAGAATCACTTCCCCCACATTTGGTTTCTGCAATACATTGATAAAAAAAGGAGTTCATTTTAAGTCATGCTTTACTATGCTTCAAGAATAAGGGTATGGATGGTCCTAAAACTAGGCTAGGTAAGGATAGTGTGGGTTAACAAAGAACATAGGCTTAACAAGGTTCAACGGGGTTAAACTTAAACACATAATGAAATAGGGGCACGGCAATTTGGCTTTGGTGGTCACTACACAACTTCATCTTGAATATGTGTTATGCAAATCAATAGCATGCTTTGAATGAAACAGGCATGAGTTCTAGTATTTGGAACTAAATGATGAAACGTCTTCTCAGTAGCAACCAAGCAAAGAATAATGAGATCATGCAACGACTTTAGAAAACAATGGTGCACAGATTATTAACTCTCCATATAAACGTTTAGGCTCAAGTCTCACAAGGTTGTAGCGTTCATTTGAGTTCCTTCCTTCAAGCATGTTACAAAAACTGATTTTTCCTTTATGATTGCATGTGAATTCATAAATTATAACCACAACCAAGCATACACCAAAGAGTAAATCAAAATTTCATCCATGTTTATAACTCTCTTTAACAGTCATGTAATTAAAAACCAAATCCTCATCATTGTGTTAGAAGGTACCCTAAGACATAAATAAACACACAAAAACAACTCTTTTTGGGTTTTTCAAAACAATTTTTCAAATTTTTATGAGATTTTCGAATTTTTATGTCAAAACACACTAAAACACTCCAAAACAGCTTAAAAACACTTAAAAACAGCAAGGAACAACACTAGAAGTAATGGGTGATAAACTCCTACGAATTTTATGCAAAACAACTTGGTTACCCCCCCCACACTTAAATCAAACATTGTCCTCAATGTTTCAAGCATAAACTCACACAAAAACAAGCAAACAAACAAACAACGAATAAACATGACAAGTATAGCAAAGTAAAAACCAGACAAAGTAAAGTTTAAGAACGCAAATCTGGTTTTGGAGATAGATGATCTTGTTGACTTTCCACAGCTTTGATCTCAAACTGGTTTGGAATTCTGAGCGAGGGATATTAGAGTTCCTTGGTTGTGCAGTCTGCATTCTTCTCTGCTTGTTTCTTCTGCACGGCAAGCAGGCACGAGGTAGAGGTGTTGGTCTGTTTCTTTGTTCAATCTGTCCAAGTGCCGACCATTTGCTTTCTTTCACCTTGTCCCTAGCTGAGGATGAATTAGCAATTGTCTCCACATGCTTCGAGGTATCATTTTCACTTCCCTTATCTGTTCCTCAGGCATATGTGGTAACTTGAGGAAGCATAAGATGTTGAAAATGAGTACTCGAGAGCAAGGCTAGGTAAGTAATTAGGAAGGGGTTCCAGGCATTCGATTCTAGATCGGAAGATTGATACCAAGTGCTGGTTGATTGCTCTCTTTCTCCTTGTCCTGCAGGTGAAAAACAACGACAAGGAGAAAGATAAGGAGAAAGCATGACATGAGATACTCTTTCTTTCAACCTTCACGATATGAAATACTTTTGCTTTTGATGGGTTGTTTGCAGAGGTATCCCAGGGAATAAGGAACATTGAGTGACTTGAGAGGCTTTGTTGGGAAGGCATTCTCGGAGATGAAGAAGGGTTATGTATGTCTGCCTTGCAATGGAGGGTGAAGGTCGACATTTATATAAATTAATAACCGGTACTATTCTTTCACTCTTGTCGGCAACCGTTGGATGATTGAACAGTATACTTCACGTGCTTTCTACGTCACCAGAAATCTTCGACAGATTACCCGTAATTTCCGCAAGGCTGAGTGTGCATGTGACAGATGCTGATACGTCTGGAAAAGCAAATGCCTCTCTAATTTCTAAGCTTGCCTCTTCGATTTTTGAGCTCTCCTCTTCAATTTCTGAGCTCCGTCGAGTGCAGAGGTTGCATGTGACAAGTCCGGACAAATTTGGAAAAGAGGATGGCCCATGGTTTCTGAGCAAGCCCAACTTTTGAGAAAGCTAGCGCCTCTTCGATTTTTGAATTGGCCTCTTCGATTTCTTAGCTCTCTTCTTTGATTTCTGAGCTCACCTCGTCGATCTCTGAAATCCCGTCAAGTGATGATTTTTATAGAGGCGCGCAGTTCGTTTCAAAGTACACTTGAATTTCCACTTGTAGAAACTCCCTTCTTGCACTTCTAAGATCCTGATTTGTTCGACCTTATCTTTCTTCAACACCTTTGAAAATGTCTGGCCCCTCCTACCGTCGTTTTGACTTGAACCTCGGTGAAGAAGCATCCATGCCTTCTCCAGACAACATATGGCGCCCATCCTACCGTCGTTTTGACTTGAACCTTGGTGAAGAGGCATCAATGCCTCTCCAGACAACATATGGCGCCCATCCTTCATATCCCCTATTGGTCCTCTTACCGTTGGGGATTCGGTGATGAAGAATGATATGATCGCTGTAGTGGTGGCCCGAAGCCTTGTCACTCCTAAAGATAACAGACTACTTTCCAAACGATCTGATGAGTTGGCTGTTAAGGATTCTCTAGCTCTCAGTGTGCAGTGTGCAGGTTTTGTGTCCAATATGGCCCAACGTCTATTTCCTCGAACCCGTTAAGTTGAATCATTGGCAGCTGAAGTGATGAGTCTCAAACAGGAGATTAAAGGGCTCAAGCACGAGAATAAACAGTTGCACAGGCTTGCACACAACTATGCTACAAACATGAAGAGGAAGATTAACCAGATGCAGGAATCTGATGGTCAGATTTTACTTGATCATCAAAGGTTTGTGGGTTTGTTCCAATAGCATTTGCCTTCGTCTTCTGAGGCTGTATCGCGTAGTAAAGCTCCAAATGATCAACCTCTGATACCTCCTCCTTCTGTGGCTCTGCCCACTGCTGAGGCTCCGCCGACTACTGAGACTTCTCTTAAGCAGCCTTTGTGAAGGCTCCCTCTTGTATTTTTCTGCCTCCTGTTCATTTTCAACGAATTTTAATGTAAAAATACCTTACATATCAGTCAATGTTTCAAAAATAAACCCACACAAAAAACAATTAAACAAGCAACAAATAAAAATGACAATCATGGCAAAATAAAACTGTAGAAAAGGAAAGGTTTTTAGGAACGCAAAACATAGGTTGCCTCCCAAGAAGCGCTTGCTTTAACGTCTTGCAGCCGGACGAAACTTCCTTCTAAGCTTGGATAGGGCCCACGGCACTGAGTGGGATTTCTTCCACAATCTGCCCTACATCACTCTCATAAATAGCTTCAGGCGATGTCCGTTCACTTTGAATTCGTCGCCGTTCCTTAAGCTTTTAACTTGGACTGCACCATGGGGAAAAATATTAGTGACAACAAATGACCCAATCCACTTAGACCATAACTTACCAGGGAACAATCGTAGACGGGAATTGAATAATAGCACTTTCTGTCCAATTGAGAATGTTTTTCCCCGAATCATTTTGTCATGAAACGCCTTTGTTTTCTCCTTGTAAATTCGTGCATTCTCATAGGCTTCTTTCTGTATCTCCTCAAGTTCATTCAGTTGGAGCTTCCTATTCATTCCAGCAGCATCTAATTCCAAATTGAATGTTTTCACAGCCCAGCGCTTTGTGCTCCAGTTCCACAGGTAGGTGACACGGCTTGCCGTAGATTAATCGAAATGGAGACATCCCTAGAGGTGTTTTGTAGGCAGTGCGATATGCCCACAGTGCATCATCTAAACGCAAGCTCCAATCCTTCCGGTTTGGCCCAACAGTCTTCTCCAAGATTTGCTTGATTTCTCTATTCGAGACTTCGGCTTGGCCACTTGTTTGAGGGTGGTATGGCGTGGAAACCCGATGTTTCACATTGTACTTGTTAAATAGCGCCTCAATGGTGCGATTGCAAAAGTGGGAGCCTCCATCACTTATGAACACCCTCGGCATGCCAAATCTGGAAAAGATGTTAGCCTTGATAAAATCTGCCACCACTATAGAATCGTTAGTATGGGTGGCTTTGGCTTCCACCCATTTCGACACATAATCAACTGCTAGCAAAATATAAGTAAAACCATATGAGGGCAAAAAGGGTCCCATGAAATCCATACCCCATACATCAAAGATCTCCACATTAAAGATGGGGGTTTGCGGCATTTGGTCTTTGGCACCTATTGTACCTGTTATTGGGCATCTATCACAAGTTATACAAAATGTTCTAGCATCCTTAAACAATGTAGGCCAATAGAAACCACTCTCTAAAACCTTAAGGGCTGTCCTTTGGGTGCCAAAATGACCCCTAAATGCATAACTATGGCAAAATGCAAGAATTGAATTAAACTAGGAATTGTGCACACATCTACGAATAATCTGGTCAGGACAATACTTCCACAAATATGGATTATCCCACACATAAAATCGTGCATCATTTCTGAGTTTATCACGTTTGTATTTATCTAGAGTGCTAGGAACTTGTTTTGTGACCAAATAATTGACCAAATCAGCATACAAGGGCTCACTTACCTCTAGGGACAGCAATTGCTCGTCAGGAAAGGTCTCTAAAATGGGTAAGGAGTTCTCCTCGTGCACCAAACGGCTGAGGTGGTCAGCCACCACGTTTTCACTCCTCTTTTTGTCTCTTATTTCAATGTTGAACTCTTGAAGTAGGAGCATCCAACGAATCAGCCTTGGTTTGGCCTCCTTCTTGGTGAGAAGATACTTCAACGCTGCATGGTCAGAATATACAATCACTTTAGTGCTAAGTAAGTATGAACAAAATTTATCTAAAGCAAATACAACTGCAAGAAGTTCTTTCTCAGTGGTAGAATAATTCAATTGAGCATCATTTAGGGTCCGGGAAGCGTAGTGGATGACGTGGGGCTGTTTGTTCCTCCTTTGGCCTAAAAAAGCACCAATGGCATAATCGGATGCATCACACATCAGCTCAAATGGAAGGCTCTAATCTGGTGGCATGATGATAGGGGTCGAAGTCAACATGTCCTTGAGGGTTTTGAAAGCGGTCTCACACTCTTTGTTGAACTTGAAGGCTACTTCCTTTTAGAGTAAACGGTAAAGGGGTTGAGCGATTTTTGAGAAATCCTTGACGAATCTCTTATAAAATCCTGCATGGCCAAGAAAAGAACGAACCTCCCTCACCGAAGTGGGAGAGGGTAAGTGACGTACAAGATATATTTTAGATTTATCAACCTCAATCCCTTTTTCTGATATGATATGCCCAAAAACTATACCTTGTTTTACCATAAAATGGCATTTTTCCCAATTCAAGACAAGATTAGTTTCGATGCATCGTTGTAAGATCAAAGTAAGATTATTCAAGCATGCATCAAATGAGTCACCAAAAACACTTCAATGATCTTTTCCACAAATTCTGAGAAAATACCTACCATACACCTTTGGAATGTGGCTGCGTCGATAAGCAAAGGTACCAAAAGGACATGTGAAGGTAGTCTTTTCTTGGTCATTAGGAGCTATCACAATCTGATTATACCCCGAATAGCCATCAAGAAAACAATAAAATGAATGACCGGCTAACTTTCCATCATTTGATCAATAAAGGGCAGCGGGAAGTGATCTTTTCTTGTCGTAGCGTTGAGCTTCTGATAGTCAATACAAACTCTCCATCCGGTTTGGATTCGGGTGGGCACAAGCTCATTATCTTCATGTTTTACCACAGTGACTCCGGACTTTTTAAGAACAACTTGGACCGGCGAGACCCAATGGCTATCAGAAATTGGATAAATCACTCCACAATCTAGTAGCTTGATGATTTCCTTCTTCACAACGTCCATCATGGGTGGATTGAGCCGACGTTGTGCTTTTCTAGATGGTTTGGCTCCTTCTTCCAAGAGTATTCGATGCATGCAAGTGGTAGGGCTAATTCCCTTGATATCGGCCAATGTCCACCCAATGGCAGTTTTGTATTCCCGAAGCACCCTCACCAACTTGTCCTCCTCTTGTGCAGTGAGTGAAGAAGAGATGATGACGGACAACATCTCTTGTTCTCCCAAAAAAACATATTTCAAATGGCTCGGCAATGGTTTAAGCTCTAGGGAGGGGGGCTGGATTACAGAAGGAAGCAACTTGTTAGTCGAATTTGGAATTGAAATTAGGTCAGGAGACTTACCAATATGCCTTGGATTTGACTATAGGGTAACAACCATCTCCACTAATTCTTCTTGAATAGGCACGGCAAGATGTTCTTTGTTGTTGCTGTGTGCATGCCTAAGTGCTAACCCTTCGTTTTTTAGTCCAATGCTTTGCGTGAGAGTCTTTTCAAGTGCATCCTCACTCAAATCATCAAGGAATTCCTGTACCCAAGAGTCAATCACATCAATAGAGAAACAAGAGTGACCATCATGAGGATATTTCATAGCATCGGAAATATTGAAATCAATAACTTCCCCATCAAATTCCATGGTCAATGTTCCCTTGAATACATCTATCTTTGTACGGGCAGTCTTCATGAACGGTTGGCCAAGTAATATTGGTAATTGAGGGGAATGGTTCGAGTCTTCCATTTCAAGCACGTAGAAGTTCGCTGGAAAGACTAGTTGATTCACCTGCACTAAAACATCCTCCAAAACACCTTTTGGATACGCATTAAATCTATCGGCCAGTTGAATGATCACTCCACCATTTTTTTATTCTCCCAAGTTCATAGATGCATATATTGAATAAGGCATGACATTTATTAATGCACCTAGATCTAACATGGCAGATTCAAAGTGAGTATTTCCTATAACACAAGGAATTGTAAAACTGCCTAGATCTTTTGCACTTAGGAGGTAATTTTCGTTGCAACACAGCTGAGACATTCTCACTTACCTTTACCACCTCTTTGTTCGAAGCCCTCTTCCTTGTAGTGCACAGCTCATTCAGGAACTTAGCATACTTGGGGACTTTTTAATTGCATCTAGTAGTGGAATGTTGACTTGCACCTTTCTGAATGTGTCAAGGATGTCTTTGTCACTCTCATCCTTTTTTTATTGCATAAACCTGCGAGGAAAGGGTGCATTGGTTGGAATGGAATTAGATGTCATGGAATTTGAACCCAACTTACCTTTGGTGGTCGAATTAGGGTGTGTAGATGGCTGCGGCAAAGATTGCTTAATCCTTGCCGAGGGCAGGCCTTGTTCCTTCTCCTCAGATTGCATCTTTTCGTCCTCATTTTGATTGGATTTAGATGGGCTGGGATCAGACCAGCTTCTTTTCCACTTCGCAAGGTGATGGCTTTGGCAGATTCGAAGCCTCCATTTAGATTCACATCCGTCGAACTAGGTAACTTACCTGGTTCTCTACTAAATTGCCCCATGAACTCAGCTATTTGTCCCATTTGTCTTTTCAATTCAGTCACCTCTCGAGCTTGATTTTGCACTTCCTTGGCGTAATTGTGCATATCTTTGGCTTGATTTTCCTAACCCTTCGCCAACGTAGTTAGTAACTGAATAACTTGAGCATTATCAAAAGACGAACCTGAGTTATTTTGGGTAGGTTGTGTTTGGGGTTGTGCGGGTGCATACGGCCTTTGATAGAATCCCAGAGGTTGCTGTCTGAATGCACTTTGTTGTTGGGTTTGTTGGGGCTCCTTTCATTTGAAATTTGGATGATCTCTCCAACCTGGATTGTATGTATTCGAGAACGAATCATTCCTTGGTTGGTTTTGACTCCCAAAACCCACGGCGTTGGCAGATTCCCACCCTCCGTTCTCAATCAATTGAGGCCACTTATCCGTGAGATGTCCATTCATTGAGCACACGCCACAAGCAACTTCACTTTGTTCTTTTGGTTTTTCAACCACCTGTGAAAGAAGAGTAGTAAGATTAGCCATTTGATTTTGAAGTTCGGAAATAACACTTACCTCATTAACTTGTTACTTCTATGGGTTGTCTCTTTGACGAACGCCTTCATATTGTTAGGCATTCAATGCTTGGTTAGCAATTAAGGTCTTGGCAGCCATGGGTGTTTTGTCCACCAAAGCTCATCCCGCTGAGGCATCTAACATTTGGCGTTCAATTGGTAGAAGCCCTTCGTAGAAATATTGAAGAAGAAGCTCATCCTTCATCTGGTGTTGTGGACATGAAGCAACAAAGGTTTTAAAACGCTCATAGTAAGTGGGAAAGGATTCATCTTGGTTTTGCTGAATGCCACTAATCCTTTTGCGTAGTAGAATGACTCGAGAAGTTGGGAAAAACTTCTCTAAAAATACCCGTTTCATACTCTCCCATAATGTGACAGTTCTGGGGGCTAGCTCATACAACCAATCTTTAGCCTTTTCCAAGAGAGAAAAGGGAAAAGCCTTCATTTTCAAAATGCTCCCATCAACATTCACAGGGGTCATGCTCGAACAAATAACCTCGAACTCCTTCAAATGTTTATTAGGATCTTCCATGGATAACCCATGGAACTTAGGAATATGATGCAATAAACTGGACTTTAATTCGAACTCGTCGGTCTTGTTTTGGGCCGCCCTTGGATATTGAATGCATAAAGGCAGAGCATTGTCCAATCCCGAAGCGGAAAGCTCATTGATTGTTCGATTATCTACTGCCATATCTTGGACTTCTTCAAAAGTCCTTACCGTGGCCTCCTCTTGCTCTTCTACTTTGTATTCTTTAAGATCTGGTGCAGGTTGAGATGGTTGGGGATCTTGTTGATTCCTTGCTCGTCTCAAAGTTCGTTCAAAATCGTCGTCAAAGTCAAAGATGTGCTTATGAACAGGTTGAGAACTTCGAGTCATAAACCACCTAAAACAAGAAAACAAGTAAAATCAGCAACTAGGAACATAAAAAGATGAAAATACACAAAAAGAAATAACAAGGGATTAGCAAAGTTGCTAATCCCCGGCAACGGCGGCAAAAACTTGATGCGAAAATTATCTTAACACAAATTTAACCATCTTTTGACAATTGTAGTACAAGTATAAGTAGGGATCGTTCTGGACCGGAGATAGGAAGGCTTGCTAATAACCTCTAAACTGACTCAAAAACATAAACCTAAATTTAAAAACACTTAACAAGACTCACAAGACTCAAAGCAAACTTAAAATACTCAAAATAGCTTAAATCAACCAAATAAACTTAAACTAGACACTAGGAATGACTTTGGACGAAAATTGACTCTTACTTGAATCAAAACACTTAAGAACACAAACAAAAACAGATTTGAAACACTCTGAAACAAGAAACTAAAAGAGGGGTTTTGATTTGGATGAAGTTGAAACAAACAAACAAGTAGGAAAAATTAGGCAGATTGTAAAACAAATGTGAGAAATAATATGATGGATAGGATAGCTAGAGGTTTTTTCTCCACATATGACATGTATGCAAATAACTCGATTTCCAGTTACTACTTCATTGAATTATGAAAGACAATGCCCCAAATTAACCGTGACATCACTAGTTAACTCTCAGATTTTCCTTGTTTTATTGGATTGGATGACATCATTCGACAACCCAAAACATTCTTTAAAAGTTCCCTACATGACATCATAATAGAGATACAATCAAAAATCATTACGTTTAATAAAAATCATAAGCATTGACAAAGCACTTGCAACTATGACATCATGTCACTCATGCTAGGAATTGAACTTAACGCGATCGTTTATAAGCGACCTTCACTACATGTGAATATAAGTTTGTAACGATTATGTGAAACTTCCTTATATTCTAGCAACGGATTTATGCATGCCAATTAAGTGTCGACCCTTAATTAACAAATACAAATAAGTTATCAATCAAATAGTTAAGCCAATTGCATTCACGATTCAAGAGTTCATAACTGGAATTTATCAAATTATATTGCACACATAGTCATGGCTTTGAAATCACCCCTAGCCAAGAGGGGTTTAGCCACTCATATTTACAACAAAATGAAAGGACATGAATTTAAACATTAGAAACAAAAGAAAGAAAATACCTAAACGCTCCAACGATCCAAGTTGGACAGCAAGCACGTCCAAGCACTTTCCTTCCCTTCCTTTGCTACGGCACAAGGTGTTGGTGAGTGTTTGAAGGTTTGTTTGTATGGAGGAATGGATATGAAGATGAATTGACGTGTTTGGATGAAGGTTGTATTGAAATGGGGATGAATGATCAAGCAAAAACTAAAAACTATGGCTGCCACACACACTTCCTTTTATAGAGGAAGTGCACGGCAAGGAAGGTGAATTGGTGGTGTGTGCAATGATTCAAGGGTGAAAATGAAGTAATGATGCAAAACATGGGGGTAAAATGGAATGGTGTTGCAGCAATGAGTGCAAGGAGTGGTGTTGAAATGATTCAAAAGTGAAAGTGAAGTGATGATGCAAAGCATGGGGGGTAAAATGGAGTGGTGTTGCAAATAGGGAACATGAATGATTGTACACATGGTATAGAAAGGAAAGGGAGGTGGAATGGTGCAGAAATGAGTCAAAGGTGCAGCAAATGTCATGATACACGGCATGGGATTCCAAAGGTGGTGGATGGTGCATCAATGAGTGCATGTAGTGGAGGTAAAAGTTGTATGAAATCTGATGGGTGAAGGGAACAAGGAGTGTGCAGCAATTGAGTGTAATGATTCAATGTATTGATGAATGAAATCAGAAATAATGAAGGAGACAAGGGTGGTGCACGGTAATGAAGTGTAATGAGTGTAATGGTGCATGAAATGAGTGCAAGAAATCTGGTGCATGAAGGGGACAAGGGTGATTATGCATGGCATGGGTGGAAAGGTGAGTAAGTGGTGAATCAATGAGTGCAAGGAGGTGAAAGGATATTGTGCACGTGGTAGACAAAGGAAAGGAAGTGGAATGATGCAACAAATGAGTCAATGGAGGGAACATGGAGGATGATGCACGGCATAGGAATCCAAAGGGAGTGCAATGGTGGTGCACGGCAATGATGGAAAGGTGAATGGTAGAGTGACACCCTTTTGTGGCTGAGCTCTTTGTCCTTTTTACATTAATTCTTGTTTCTCTTTAACACATTCCTAGCCTCTTTAGTCTTCAATTTCGTCCATCCACCTTGCTCCATGCATGTACTATTCATTCTAAGCCCAAAACTGCTTCAAAATGCATCAAAATGCATCTTATTGCTTTATAAGGCCTATGAACCTACAAACGCACGAAAATAGCTTAAAATACATAATTAACTAAGAAATAACAACATAAATGCATGAGAACAAGTTAACTCAGTCGCATAAATATGCTACTATCAGGTGCCAATTCCCTATTAATTATGCCCAACTCTTATCCATTGCTCAAAAGGCCTTGAGGTTGCCTTTTAGGAAGAAGTTTTATTATGTACAGTTCAACGAGTTGCAAGAGTTAATGTTTGCTGCCATGAAGTATAAGAAGCTGTTGCTCGAAGAACAGCATGTGAAACACTCATTTAAAGCTCATCCTTTCTACAAAAGCAAAGTTGCAATTCACCAAGTGAAGTTTGAAGAGGCAGAGCTAGAAAAGAGTGATGACCATAGAAGAGAAAGGATGGACATGAGTGTGGCAGAGATGACTACTCCTTTTAAACCTTTAATAGTGAAGGGGTTAGTCCAGCCAGTCAAGGACCAGAATGTGGTGATGAATGATGGTGGATTTGTCCCTATGAAGCCCTCTAAATACCAGAGTTATTCATTTGATTTAACCAAGGTCTCGGAGATCTATGAAGAGTTGGTGCGGGCAAGAGTGATTTTGCCCAACAGTACCAAAAAGATGCCAAAACCAAAGAAGTTAAGAGGAAAAAAGTACTACAAGCTGCATTACACTTTCAATCACTCCATAACCAACTGTGTCCAGTTTAGGGATTGGATATAAGACTTTATAGTGAAAGGAAAGTTGCTGTTGGAAAAACCACAAGCCAATATGATGATTGACATGGATCCCTTCCCAGAAGCCCCAATAAATATGATCAACTTAACGTGGGCTGAGAAAGGGAAAAGAGGAGAAAAAAAAGAAAAAGAATCCTGCAAAAGTATCTTGTGAATAGTTGAGAAAGAGACCTCAAGAAATGTTTTCCAAAGGTTGGGAGGAAATTCACAACCAAATGGCTTGTCAGAAGTATTCAGAAATTATGAAGCCTCTGAAGAAGTGGAAGACAAAGAAGCCAAAGTGCCAAAATAGGTGGACGTAAGGCCACCCCAGCTAAGCTATGCCGATGGAGATGTCAGAAGAAGGGAAAGGGTAGTGAATCCAGTCATGAAGAAGAATCTTGCCCGACTCAGGTGGAAATGGTATGTGGTTGGAAATGATGGAAGACCCGTCAAAGAAATGGGAGCCTCTATGATCAGAAGAGTTCAGAGGCTGCACAAATCTCACATGAACTCATTAAAAGTCCTTGCTTCCTTAGAAGCTTTTAAAAATGTGAAGTTTGAGAAAATACCTCATGTGGGAAGAAATCAACTTCAGTGGAGAAGCAAGAAGGAGGTAGAAAGAGCTAGTAGCAAAACTGAGGGAGAAGGAGATCATGTGCCACAAAACCCTTATCTAGGAAAGTATAGAATCTTGAAGAAAACTCAAGAAGATATGGTGATGATGCCAACCTCAAGATGGAGCCCAGAACCCATATGTTTTGGAACTATCTCACGTGAGAGGGGGATACCCTTACCTTTGTTGATTGATACTCTTTGTGAA
The DNA here is from genome assembly GCF_042453785.1 of Malus domestica. NCBI lineage: Eukaryota > Viridiplantae > Streptophyta > Magnoliopsida > Rosales > Rosaceae > Malus > Malus domestica. The sequence goes on from NC_091666.1 coordinate 7,577,486, forward strand.
GTTTCATGACCAGCGCCAAACTTTGGCATAACTTAAGAGGAAGCACTGCCCGAGTTAATGTTGCCTAAAGAAGCACATGCCTGGTTAAATGAATTCATGGGCCACATCGGGGGCAAGAAGAAGGACTTACCTGGACCTAGAAACTTCCACGTAAACATGACATATGTTTCATTTGCCATGTTTTGTCCCAAGCATGATCAACCTGCCACAATGGAGGGTGATTACTTGGCAACATAACCTATGATGGCGCATGTTAGTGTTGAAGAAGAGGGAAAAGAGGAGTCGGGCACAACAAGTTTGCCCGAACTCACAAAGAAAGAGCCTGATAGGGTGTACACATATATAATGGTTTTCAGCCACCCAAAATTGACCCTAGCTAACCATCTCAAGCCTATTTATGTAACTGCTCATCTGGATGAAGTACCTTTCAAAAGGGTTTTGATTGATGGAGAAGCTGCGATCAATGTGTTGCGTACAAGAAAATGAAGATGATGTGTAAAAGTGAGAAGGATCTCATCCCCACGAATCTAACAATTTCCAGCTTCTTTGGAGCCATCACTAGAACTCATGGGATGTTATTAGAGGTGGACTTGGGTTCCAAGCAAATCATAGAAGCCTTTTTCGTGGTAGACAACACTTCCATTTATGGAGCTCTACTAGGCCGAGATTGGATTCATTAGAGTCTCCTTGTGCCTTCCACCTTGCATCAACAAGTAGCAGTTTACCATAAGGAATGAGCCATGGGGCCAGGATTTTGGGAAATGGTGGAGGT